>NW_028188361.1:0-88000 GCF_964204655.1 Triturus cristatus
AGAGCCAGAGAAACCAGATCAGTAGAGCTGCTTTAGAGGGAGAGAACAAGGTCAGCAGAGCTGCTCTAGAGTGAGAGAACCAGGTCAGCAGAGCTGCTCTAGAGCCAGAGAACCATGTCGTCAGAACTGCTTTAAAGCCATAGACCCGGGTAAGCAGAGCTGCTTTAGAGCCAAAGAACCAGGTCAGCAGAGCTGCTCTAGAGCCATAGAACCAGGTCAGCAGAGGTGATCTAGAGGCAGAGAACCAGGTCAGTAGAGCTGATTTAGAGGGAGAGAACCAGTTCAGGAGAGCTGCTTTGGAGCCAAGGGACCAGGTCAGCAGAGCTGCTCTAGAGCCAGAGAACCAGGTCAGCAGAGCTGTTGTATAACCAGAGGACCAGGTCAGCAGTGCTGCTCTAGAGCCTAAGAACTAGGTCAGCAGAGCTGCTCTAGAGCCAGAGTACCAGGTCAGCAGAGCTGCTGTAGAGCCAGAGAAACCAGGTCAGCAGAGCTACTTTAGAGGGAGAGAACAAGGACAGCATAGCTGCTCTAGAGTGAGAGAACCATGTCAGCAGAACTGCTCTAGAGCCAGAGAACCAGGTCAGCAGAGCTGCTCTAGAGCCAGAGAATCAAGTCAGCAGAGCTGCTCTAGAGCCATAGAACCAGGTCAGCAGAGCTGCTCTAGAGGCTAAGATCCAGGTCAGCAGAGCCGCTCTAGAGCCAGAGAACCAGGTCAGCAGAGGTGCTGTAGAGCCAGAAAAAACCAGGTCAGTAGAGCTGCTTTAGAGGGAGAGAACAAGGTCAGCAGAGCTGCTCTAGAGTGAGAGAACCAGGTCAGCAGAGCTGCTCTAGAGCAAGAGAACCATGTCGTCAGAACTGCTTTAAAGCCATAGACCCGGGTCAGCAGAGCTGCTTTAGAGCCAAAGAACCAGGTCAGCAGAGCTGCTCTAACGCCATAGAACCAGGTCAGCAGAGGTGCTCTAGAGGCAGAGAACCAGGTCAGTAGAGCTGATTTAGAGGGAGAGAACCAGTTCAGCAGAGCTGCTTTGGAGCCAAGGGACCAGGTCAGCAGAGCTGCTCTAGAGCCAGAGAACCAGGTCAGCAGAGCTGTTGTATAGCCAGAGAACCAGGTCAGCAGTGCTGCTCTAGAGCCTAAGAACTAGGTCAGCAGAGCTGCTCTAGAGCCAGAGCACCAGGTCAGCAGAGCTGCTGTAGAGCCAGAGAAACCAGGTCAGCAGAGCTACTTTAGAGGGAGAGAACAAGGACAGCATAGCTGCTTTAGAGTGAGAGAACCATGTCAGCAGAGCTGCTCTAGAGCCAGAGAACCAGGTCAGCAGAGCTGCTCTAGAGCCAGAGAATCAAGTCAGCAGAGCTGCTTTAGAGCCATAGATCAAGGTCAGCAGAGCTGCTTTAGAGCCAGAGAACCAGGTCAGCAGAGCTGCTCTAGAGGCTAAGATCCAGGTCATCAGAGCTGCTCTAGAGCCAGAGCACCAGGTCAGCAGAGCTGCTGTAGAGCCAGAGAACCAGGCCAGCATAGCTGCTCTAGAGCCAGAGAATCAAGTCAGCAGAGCTGCTTTAGAGCCAGAGAACCAGATCAGCAGAGCTGCTTTAGAGCCAGAGAACCAGGCCAGTATAGCTGGCCTAGAGCCAGAGAACCAGGTCAGCAAAGCTGCTCTAGAGCCTACGATCCAGGTCAGCAGAGCTGCTTTAGACCCAGAGAAACCAGGTCAGTAGAGCTGCTTTAGAGGGAGAGAACCAGGTCAGCAGAGCTGCTGTAGAGCCAGAGAAACCAGGTCAGTAGAGCTGCTTTAGAGGGAGAGAACCAGGTCAGCAGAGCTGCTCTAGAGGGAGAGAACCAGGCCAACAGAGCTGCTCTAGAGCCAGAGAACCATGTCAACAGAACTGCTTTAGAGACAGAGAACCAGACCAGCTGAGCTGCTGTAGAGCCAGAGAACGAGGTCAGCAGAGCTGCTCTAAAGCTAGAGAACCAGGTCAGCAGAGCTGCTCTAGAGCCAGAGAAACCAGGTCAGCAGAGCTGCTTTAGAGGGAGAGAACCAGGTCAGCAGAGCTGCTTTAGAGCGAGAGAACCAGGTCAGCAGAGCTGCTGTAGAGCCTAAGAACCAGGTCAGCAGAGCTGCTCTAGAACCAGAGACCCAGGTCAGCAGAGCTGCTCTAGAGGCCAAGAACCAGAGCTGCTGTAGAGCCAGAGAAAACAGGTCAGCAAAGCTGCTTTAGAGCCAGAGAACCAGGTCAGCAGAGCTGCTGCTTCAGAGCCATAGAACCAGGTCAGCAGAGGTGATCTAGAGGCAGAGAACCAGGTCAGTAGAGCTGATTTAGAGGGAGAGAACCAGTTCAGCAGAGCTGCTTTGGAGCCAAGGGACCATGTCAGCAGAGCTGCTCTAGAGCCAGAGAACCAGGTCAGCAGAACTGCTTTAGAGCCATAGAACCGGGTCAGCAGAGCTGCTTTAGAGCCAGAGAACCAGGTCAGCAGAGCTGTTGTATAGCCAGAGAACCAGGTCAGCAGAGCTGCTCTGGAGCCTAAGAACTAGGTCAGCAGAGCTGCTCTAGAGCCAGAGCACCAGGTCAGCAGAGCTGCTGTAGAGCCAGAGAAATCAGGTCAGCAGAGCTGCTTTAGAGCCAGAGAACCAGGCCAGCAGAGCTGTTTTAGAGCCAGAGAACCAGGTCAGCAGAGCTGCTCTAGAGCCAGAGAATCAACTCAGCAGAGCTGCTTTAGAGCCATAGAACTAGGTCAGCAGAGCTGCTTTAGAGCCAGAGAACCAGGTCAGCAGAGCTGCTCTAGAGGCTAAGATCCAGGTCAGCAGAGCTGCTCTAGAGCCAGAGAACCAGGTCAGCAGAGCTGCTGTAGAGCCAGAGAAACCAGGTCAGTAGAGCTGCTTTAGAGGGAGAGAACAAGGTCAGCAGAGCTGCTCTAGAGTGAGAGAACCAGGTCAGCAGAGCTGCTCTAGAGCCAGAGAACCAGGTCAGCAGAGCTGCTGTAGAGCCAGAAAAACCAGGTCAGTAGAGCTGCTTTAGAGGGAGAGAACAAGGTCAGCAGAGCTGCTCTAGAGTGAGAACCAGGTCAGCAGAGCTGCTCTAGAGCCAGAGAACCATGTTGTCAGAACTGCTTTAAAGCCATAGACCCAGGTCAGCAGAGCTGCTTTAGAGCCAGAGAACCAGGTCAGCAGAGCTGCTCTAGAGCCATAGAACCAGGTCAACAGATGTGCTCTAGAGGCAGAGAACCAGGTCAGTAGAGCTGATTTAGAGGGAGAGAACCAGTTCAGCAGAGCTGCTTTGGAGCCAAGGGACCAGGTCAGCAGAACTGCTCTAGAGCCAGAGAACCAGGTCAGCAGAGCTGCTGTAGAGCCAGAGAAACCAGGTCAGCAGAGCTGCTTTAGAGGGAGAGAACAAGGTCAGCAGAGCTGCTCTAGAGTGAGAGAACCAGGTCAGCAGAGCTGCTTTGGAGCCAAGGGACCAGGTCAGCAGAGCTGCTCTAGAGCCAGAGAACCAGGTCAGCAGAACTGCTTTAGAGCCATAGAACTGGGTCAGCAGTGCTGCTTTAGAGCCAGAGAACAAGGTCAGCAGAGCGGTTGTAGAGCCAGAGAACCAGGTCAGCAGTGCTGCTCTAGAGCCAAAGAACTAGATCAGCAGAGCTGCTCTAGAGCCAGAGCACCAGGTCAGCAGAGCTGCTGTAGAGCCAGATAAACCAGGTCAGCAGAACTGCTTTAGAGTAAGAGAACCAGGCCAGCAGAGCTGCTTTAGAGCCATAGAACTAGGTCAGCAGAGCTGCTGCTTTAGAGCCATAGAACAAGGTCAGCAGAGGTGCTCTAGAGGCAGAGAACCAGGTCAGTAGAGCTGATTTAGAGGGAGAGAACCAGGTCAGCAGAGCTGCTTTAGAGCCAGAAAACCAGGTCAGCAGAGCTGCTCTAGAGCCAGAAAACCAGGTAATCGGAGCTGCTCTGAAGCCTAAGAACCGGGTCAGCAGAGCTGCTCTAGAGCCATAGAACCAGGTCAGCGGATGTGCTCTAGAGGCAAAGAACCAGGTCAGTAGAGCTGATTTAGAGGGAGAGAACCAGTTCAGCAGAGCTGCTTTGGAGCCAAGGGACCAGGTCAGCAGAGCTGCTCTAGAGCCAGAGAACCAGGTCAGCAGAGCTGCTGTAGAGCCAGAGAAACCAGGTCAGTAGAGCTGCTTTAGAGGGAGAGAACAAGGTCAGCAGAGCTGCTCTAGAGTGAGAGAACCAGGTCAGCAGAGCTGCTCTAGAGCCAGAGAACCAGGTCAGCAGAGCTGCTGTAGAGCCAGAGAAACCAGGTCAGTAGAGCTGCTTTAGAATGAGAGAACAAGGTCAGCAGAGCTGCTCTAGAGTGAGAGAACCAGGTCAGCAGAGCTGCTCTAGAGCCAGAGAACCATGTTGTCAGAACTGCTTTAAAGCCATAGACCCAGGTCAGCAGAGCTGCTTTAGAGCCAGAGAACCAGGTCAGCAGAGCTGCTCTAGAGCCAAAGAACCAGGTCAGCAGAGCTGCTCTAGAGCCATAGAACCAGGTCAGCAGAGGTGCTCTAGAGGCAGAGAACCAGGTCAGTAGAGCTGATTTAGAGGGAGAGAACCAGTTCAGCAGAGCTGCTTTGGAGCCAAGGGACCAGGTCAGCAGAGCTGCTCTAGAGCCAGAGAACCAGGTCAGCAGAACTGCTTTAGAGCCATAGAACCGGGTCAGCAGAGCTGCTTTAGAGCCAGAGAACAAGGTCAGCAGAGCGGTTGTAGAGCCAGAGAACCAGGTCAGCAGTGCTGCTCTAGAGCCAAAGAACTAGATCAGCAGAGCTGCTCTAGAGCCAGAGCACCAGGTCAGCAGAGCTGCTGTAGAGCCAGATAAACCAGGTCAGCAGAACTGCTTTAGAGTAAGAGAACCAGGCCAGCAGAGCTGCTTTAGAGCCATAGAACTAGGTCAGCAGAGCTGCTGCTTTAGAGCCATAGAACAAGGTCAGCAGAGGTGCTCTAGAGGCAGAGAACCAGGTCAGTAGAGCAGATTTAGAGGGAGAGAACCAGGTCAGCAGAGCTGCTTTAGAGCCAGAAAACCAGGTCAGCAGAGCTGCTCTATAGCCAGAAAACCAGGTAATCGGAGCTGCTCTGAAGCCTAAGAACTGGGTCAGCAGAGCTGCTCTAGAGCCAGAGAACCAGGTAAGCAGAGCTGCTTTAGAGCCAGAGAACCAGGTCAGCAGAGCTGCTCAGGAGCCAGAGAACAGAGGTCAGCAGAGCTGCTGTAGAGCCAGAGAAACCAGGTCAGTAGAGCTGCTTTAGAGGGAGAGAACAAGGTCAGCAGAGCTGCTCTAGAGTGAGAGAACCAGGTCAGCAGACCTGCTCTAGAGCCAGAGAACCATGTAGTCCCAACTGCTTTAAAGCCATAGACCCGGGTCAGCAGAGCTGCTTTAGAGCCAAAGATCCAGGTCATCAGAGCTGCTCTAGAGCCAGAGAACCATGTCAGCAGAGCTGCTGTAGAGCCAGAGAAACCAGGTCAGTAGACCTGCTTTAGAGGGAGAAAACAAGGTCAGCAGAGCTGCTCTAGAGTGAGAGAACCAGGTCAGCAGACCTGCTCTAGAGCCAGAGAACCATGTAGTCCCAACTGCTTTAAAGCCATAGACCCGGGTCAGCAGAGCTGCTTTAGAGCCAAAGATCCAGGTCAGCAGAGCTGCTCTAGAGCCATAGAACCAGGTCAGCAGAGGTGCTCTAGAGGCAGAGAACCAGGTCAGTAGAGCTGATTTAGAGAGAGAGAACCAGGTCAGCAGAGCTGCTGTAGAGAAAGAAAACCAGGTCATCAGAGCTGCCCTAAAGCCTAAGAACCGGGTCAGCAGAGCTGCTCTAGTGCCAGAGAACCAGGTAAGCAGAGCTGCTTTAGAGCCAGAGAACCAGGTCAGCAGAGCTGCTGTAGAGCCAGAGAAACAGGTCAGCAGAGCTGCTCTAGAACCAGAGACCCAGGTCAGCAGAGCTGCTCTAGAGGCCGAGCACCAGAGGTGCTGTAGAGCCAGAGAAACCAGGTCAGCAGAGCTGCTTTAGAGGGAGAGAAACAGGTCAGCAGAACTGCTTTAGAGCCAGAGATCCAGGTCAGCAGAGCTGCTCTAGAGGCAGAGAACCAGGTCAGCAGAGCTGCTTTAGAGCCAGAGAACCAGGTCAGCAGAGCTGCTCTAGAGGTAGAGAACCAGGTCAGCAGAGCTGCTTTAGAGGGAGAGAACGAGGTCAGCAGAGCGGCTTTAGAGCCAGAGAACCAGGTCAGCAGAGCTGCTCTAGAGCCTAAGAACCGGGTCAGCAGAGCTGCTCTAGAGCCAGAGAACCAGGTCAGCAGAGCTGCTGTAGAGCCAGAGAAACCAGGTCAGTAGAGCTGCTTTAGAGCGAAAGAACCAGGTCAGCAGAGCTGCTTTAGAGGGAGAGAACCAGTTCAGCACAGCTGCTTTAGAGCCAAGGGACCAGGTCAGCAGAGCTGCTCTAGAGCCAGAGAACCAGGTCAGCAGAACTGCTTTAGAGCCATAGAACTGGGTCAGCAGAGCTGTTTTGGAGGCAGAGAACCAGGTCAGCAGAGCTGTTGTATAGCCAGAGAAACCAGGTCAGCAGAGCTGCTTTAGAGGGAGAGAACCAGAGGTGCTTTGAAGGGAGAGAACCAGGTCAGCAGAGCTGCTCTAGAACCAGAGAAACCACGTCAGCAGAGCTGCTTTAGAGGGAGAGAACCAGGTCAGCAGAGCTGATTTAGAGCCAGAGAACCAGGTCAGCAGAGTTGCTCTAGAGGCAGAGAACCAGGTCAGCAGAGCTGATTTAGAGGGAGAGAACCAGGTCAGCAGAGCTGCTTTAGAGCCAGAGAACCAGGTCAGCAGAGCTGCTCTAGAGCCAGAAAACCAGGTCAACAGAGCTGCTTTAGAGCCATAGAACCAGGTCAACAGAGCTGCTTTAGAGCCAGAGAACCAGGTCAGCAGAGCTGCTCTAGAGCCAGAGCACCAGGTCAACAGAGCTGCTGTAGAGCCAGAGAAAACAGGTCAGCAGATCTACTTTAGAGGGAGAGAACAAGGTCAACAGAGCTGCTCTAGAGTGAGAGAACCAGGTCAGCAGAGCTGCTCTAGAGCCAGAGAACCATGTCGTCAGAACTGCTTTAAAGCCATAGACCCGGGTCAGCAGAGCTGCTTTAGAGCCAGAGAACCAGGTCAGCAGTGCTGCTCTAGAGCCAAAGAACCAGGTCAGCAGAGCTGCTATAGAGCCATAGAACCAGGTCAGCAGAGGTGCTCTAGAGGCAGAGAACCAGGTCAGTAGAGCTGATTTAGAGGGAGAGAACCAGTTCAGCAGAGCTGCTTTGGAGCCAAGGGACCAGGTCAGCAGAGGTGCTTTAGAGCCAGAGAACCAGGTCAGCAGAACTGCTTTAGAGCCATAGAACCGGGTGAGCAGAGCTGCTTTAGAGCCAGAGAACCAGGTCAGCAGAGCGGTTGTAGAGCCAGAGAACCAGGTCAGCAGAGCTGCTGTAGAGCCAGATAAACCAGGTCAGCAGAGCTGCGATAGAGTAAGAGAACCAGGCCAGCAGAGCTGCTTTAGAGCCATAGAACTAGGTCAGCAGAGCTGCTTTAGAGCCAGAGAACCAGGTCAGCAGAGCTGCTCTAGAGGCTAAGATCCAGGTCAGCAGAGCTGCTCTAGAGCCAGAGAACCAGGTCAGCAGAGCTGCTGTAGAGCCAGAGAAACCAGGGCAGTAGAGCTGCTTTAGAGGGAGAGAACAAGGTCAGCAGAGCTGCTCTAGGGTTAGAGAACCAGGTCAGCAGAACTGCTTTAGAGCCATAGAACCGGGTCAGCAGAGCTGCTTTAGAGCCAGAGAACCAGGTCAGCAGAGCTGTTGTATAGCCAGAGAACCAGGTCAGCAGAGCTGCTTTAGAGCCTAAGAACTAGGTCAGCAGAGCTGCTCTAGAGCCAGAGCACCAGGTCAGCAGAGCTGCTGTAGAGCCAGAGAAACCAGGTCAGCAGAGCTGCTTTAGAGTAAGAGAACCAGGTCAGCAGAGCTGCTTTAGAGCCAGAGAACCAGGCCAGCAGAGCTGCTTTAGAGCCAGAGAACCAGGTCAGCAGAGCTGCTCTAGAGCCAGAGAATCAACCCAGCAGAGCTGCTTTAGAGCAAGAGAATCAGGTCAGCAGAGCTGCTCTAGAGGCTAAGATCCAGGTCAGCAGCGCCGCTCTAGAGCCAGAGAACCGGGTCAGCAGAGCTGCTGTAGAGCCAGAGAAACCAGGTCAGTAGAGCTGCTTTAGAGGGAGAGAACAAGGTCAGCAGAGCTGCTCTAGAGTGAGAGAACCAGGTCAGCAGAGCTGCTCTAGAGCCAGAGAACCATGTCGTCAGAACTGCTTTAAAGCCATAGACCCGGGTAAGCAGAGCTGCTTTGGAGCCAAAGAACCAGGTCAGCAGAGCTGCTCTAGAGCCATAGAACCAGGTCAGCAGAGGTGATCTAGAGGCAGAGAACCAGGTCAGTAGAGCTGATTTAGAGGGAGAGAACCAGTTCAGGAGAGCTGCTTTGGAGCCAAGGGACCAGGTCAGCATAGCTGCTCTAGAGCCAGAGAACCAGGTCAGCAGAGCTGTTGTATAACCAGAGGACCAGGTCAGCAGTGCTGCTCTAGAGCCTAAGAACTAAGTCAGCAGAGCTGCTCTAGAGCCAGAGCACCAGGTCAGCAGAGCTGCTGTAGAGCCAGAGAAACCAGGTCAGCAGAGCTACTTTAGAGGGAGAGAACAAGGACAGCATAGCTGCTCTAGAGTGAGAGAACCATGTCAGCAGAGCTGCTCTAGAGCCAGAGAACCAGGTCAGCAGAGCTGCTCTAGAGCCAGAGAATCAAGTCAGCAGAGCTGCTTTAGAGCCATAGAACTAGGTCAGCAGAGCTGCTTTAGAGCCAGAGAACCAGGTCAGCAGAGCTGCTCTAGAGGCTAAGATCCAGGTCAGCAGAGCTGCTCTAGAGCCAGAGAACCAGGTCAGCAGAGCTGCTGTAGAGCCAGAGAAACCAGGTCAGTAGAGCTCCTTTAGAGGGAGAGAACAAGGTCAGCAGAGCTGCTCTAGAGTTAGAGAACCAGGTCAGCAGAGCTGCTCTAGAGCCAGAGAACCATGTTGTCAGAACTGCTTTAAAGCCATAGACCCAGGTCAGCAGAGCTGCTTTAGAGCCAGAGAACCAGGTCAGCAGAGCTGCTCTAGAGCCAAAGAACCAGGTCAGCAGAGCTGCTCTAGAGCCATAGAACCAGGTCAGCAGAGGTGCTCTAGAGGCAGAGAACCAGGTCAGTAGAGCTGATTTAGAGGGAGAGAACCAGTTCAGCAGAGCTGCTTTGGAGCCAAGGGACCAGGTCAGCAGAGCTGCTCTAGAGCCAGAGAACCAGGTCAGCAGAACTGCTTTAGAGCCATAGAACCGGGTCAGCAGAGCTGCTTTAGAGCCAGAGAACAAGGTCAGCAGAGCGGTTGTAGAGCCAGAGAACCAGGTCAGCAGTGCTGCTCTAGAGCCAAAGAACTAGATCAGCAGAGCTGCTCTAGAGCCAGAGCACCAGGTCAGCAGAGCTGCTGTAGAGCCAGATAAACCAGGTCAGCAGAACTGCTTTAGAGTAAGAGAACCAGGCCAGCAGAGCTGCTTTAGAGCCATAGAACTAGGTCAGCAGAGCTGCTGCTTTAGAGCCATAGAACAAGGTCAGCAGAGGTGCTCTAGAGGCAGAGAACCAGGTCAGTAGAGCAGATTTAGAGGGAGAGAACCAGGTCAGCAGAGCTGCTTTAGAGCCAGAAAACCAGGTCAGCAGAGCTGCTCTATAGCCAGAAAACCAGGTAATCGGAGCTGCTCTGAAGCCTAAGAACTGGGTCAGCAGAGCTGCTCTAGAGCCAGAGAACCAGGTAAGCAGAGCTGCTTTAGAGCCAGAGAACCAGGTCAGCAGAGCTGCTCAGGAGCCAGAGAACAGAGGTCAGCAGAGCTGCTGTAGAGCCAGAGAAACCAGGTCAGTAGAGCTGCTTTAGAGGGAGAGAACAAGGTCAGCAGAGCTGCTCTAGAGTGAGAGAACCAGGTCAGCAGACCTGCTCTAGAGCCAGAGAACCATGTAGTCCCAACTGCTTTAAAGCCATAGACCCGGGTCAGCAGAGCTGCTTTAGAGCCAAAGATCCAGGTCATCAGAGCTGCTCTAGAGCCAGAGAACCAGGTCAGCAGAGCTGCTGTAGAGCCAGAGAAACCAGGTCAGTAGACCTGCTTTAGAGGGAGAAAACAAGGTCAGCAGAGCTGCTCTAGAGTGAGAGAACCAGGTCAGCAGACCTGCTCTAGAGCCAGAGAACCATGTAGTCCCAACTGCTTTAAAGCCATAGACCCGGGTCAGCAGAGCTGCTTTAGAGCCAAAGATCCAGGTCAGCAGTGCTGCTCTAGAGCCATAGAACCAGGTCAGCAGAGGTGCTCTAGAGGCAGAGAACCAGGTCAGTAGAGCTGATTTAGAGAGAGAGAACCAGGTCAGCAGAGCTGCTGTAGAGAAAGAAAACCAGGTCATCAGAGCTGCCCTAAAGCCTAAGAACCGGGTCAGCAGAGCTGCTCTAGTGCCAGAGAACCAGGTAAGCAGAGCTGCTTTAGAGCCAGAGAACCAGGTCAGCAGAGCTGCTGTAGAGCCAGAGAAACAGGTCAGCAGAGCTGCTCTAGAACCAGAGACCCAGGTCAGCAGAGCTGCTCTAGAGGCCGAGAACCAGAGGTGCTGTAGAGCCAGAGAAACCAGGTCAGCAGAGCTGCTTTAGAGGGAGAGAAACAGGTCAGCAGAACTGCTTTAGAGCCAGAGATCCAGGTCAGAAGAGCTGCTCTAGAGGCAGAGAACCAGGTCAGCAGAGCTGCTTTAGAGCCAGAGAACCAGGTCAGCAGAGCTGCTCTAGAGGTAGAGAACCAGGTCAGCAGAGCTGCTTTAGAGGGAGAGAACGAGGTCAGCAGAGCGGCTTTAGAGCCAGAGAACCAGGTCAGCAGAGCTGCTCTAGAGCCTAAGAACCGGGTCAGCAGAGCTGCTCTAGAGCCAGAGAACCAGGTCAGCAGAGCTGCTGTAGAGCCAGAGAAACCAGGTCAGTAGAGCTGCTTTAGAGCGAGAGAACCAGGTCAGCAGAGCTGCTTTAGAGGGAGAGAACCAGTTCAGCACAGCTGCTTTAGAGCCAAGGGACCAGGTCAGCAGAGCTGCTCTAGAGCCAGAGAACCAGGTCAGCAGAACTGCTTTAGAGCCATAGAACTGGGTCAGCAGAGCTGTTTTGGAGGCAGAGAACCAGGTCAGCAGAGCTGTTGTATAGCCAGAGAAACCAGGTCAGCAGAGCTGCTTTAGAGGGAGAGAACCAGAGGTGCTTTGAAGGGAGAGAACCAGGTCAGCAGAGCTGCTCTAGAACCAGAGAAACCACGTCAGCAGAGCTGCTTTAGAGGGAGAGAACCAGGTCAGCAGAGCTGATTTAGAGCCAGAGAACCAGGTCAGCAGAGTTGCTCTAGAGGCAGAGAACCAGGTCAGCAGAGCTGATTTAGAGGGAGAGAACCAGGTCAGCAGAGCTGCTTTAGAGCCAGAGAACCAGGTCAGCAGAGCTGCTCTAGAGCCAGAAAACCAGGTCAACAGAGCTGCTTTAGAGCCATAGAACCAGGTCAACAGAGCTGCTTTAGAGCCAGAGAACCAGGTCAGCAGAGCTGCTCTAGAGCCAGAGCACCAGGTCAACAGAGCTGCTGTAGAGCCAGAGAAAACAGGTCAGCAGATCTACTTTAGAGGGAGAGAACAAGGTCAACAGAGCTGCTCTAGAGTGAGAGAACCAGGTCAGCAGAGCTGCTCTAGAGCCAGAGAACCATGTCGTCAGAACTGCTTTAAAGCCATAGACCCGGGTCAGCAGAGCTGCTTTAGAGCCAGAGAACCAGGTCAGCAGTGCTGCTCTAGAGCCAAAGAACCAGGTCAGCAGAGCTGCTATAGAGCCATAGAACCAGGTCAGCAGAGGTGCTCTAGAGGCAGAGAACCAGGTCAGTAGAGCTGATTTAGAGGGAGAGAACCAGTTCAGCAGAGCTGCTTTGGAGCCAAGGGACCAGGTCAGCAGAGGTGCTTTAGAGCCAGAGAACCAGGTCAGCAGAACTGCTTTAGAGCCATAGAACCGGGTGAGCAGAGCTGCTTTAGAGCCAGAGAACCAGGTCAGCAGAGCGGTTGTAGAGCCAGAGAACCAGGTCAGCAGAGCTGCTGTAGAGCCAGATAAACCAGGTCAGCAGAGCTGCGATAGAGTAAGAGAACCAGGCCAGCAGAGCTGCTTTAGAGCCATAGAACTAGGTCAGCAGAGCTGCTTTAGAGCCAGAGAACCAGGTCAGCAGAGCTGCTCTAGAGGCTAAGATCCAGGTCAGCAGAGCTGCTCTAGAGCCAGAGAACCAGGTCAGCAGAGCTGCTGTAGAGCCAGAGAAACCAGGGCAGTAGAGCTGCTTTAGAGGGAGAGAACAAGGTCAGCAGAGCTGCTCTAGGGTTAGAGAACCAGGTCAGCAGAACTGCTTTAGAGCCATAGAACCGGGTCAGCAGAGCTGCTTTAGA
The DNA here is from genome assembly GCF_964204655.1 of Triturus cristatus. NCBI lineage: Eukaryota > Metazoa > Chordata > Amphibia > Caudata > Salamandridae > Triturus > Triturus cristatus. The sequence continues at coordinate 12,490 of NW_028188361.1, forward strand.
GCCAGAGAACCAGGTCAGCAGAGCTGTTGTATAGCCAGAGAACCAGGTCAGCAGAGCTGCTTTAGAGCCTAAGAACTAGGTCAGCAGAGCTGCTCTAGAGCCAGAGCACCAGGTCAGCAGAGCTGCTGTAGAGCCAGAGAAACCAGGTCAGCAGAGCTGCTTTAGAGTAAGAGAACCAGGTCAGCAGAGCTGCTTTAGAGCCAGAGAACCAGGCCAGCAGGGCTGCTTTAGAGCCAGAGAACCAGGTCAGCAGAGCTGCTCTAGAGCCAGAGAATCAACCCAGCAGAGCTGCTTTAGAGCAAGAGAATCAGGTCAGCAGAGCTGCTCTAGAGGCTAAGATCCAGGTCAGCAGCACCGCTCTAGAGCCAGAGAACCGGGTCAGCAGAGCTGCTGTAGAGCCAGAGAAACCAGGTCAGTAGAGCTGCTTTAGAGGGAGAGAACAAGGTCAGCAGAGCTGCTCTAGAGTGAGAGAACCAGGTCAGCAGAGCTGCTCTAGAGCCAGAGAACCATGTCGTCAGAACTGCTTTAAAGCCATAGACCCGGGTAAGCAGAGCTGCTTTAGAGCCAAAGAACCAGGTCAGCAGAGCTGCTCTAGAGCCATAGAACCAGGTCAGCAGAGGTGATCTAGAGGCAGAGAACCAGGTCAGTAGAGCTGATTTAGAGGGAGAGAACCAGTTCAGGAGAGCTGCTTTGGAGCCAAGGGACCAGGTCAGCAGAGCTGCTCTAGAGCCAGAGAACCAGGTCAGCAGAGCTGTTGTATAACCAGAGGACCAGGTCAGCAGTGCTGCTCTAGAGCCTAAGAACTAGGTCAGCAGAGCTGCTCTAGAGCCAGAGCACCAGGTCAGCAGAGCTGCTGTAGAGCCAGAGAAACCAGGTCAGCAGAGCTACTTTAGAGGGAGAGAACAAGGACAGCATAGCTGCTCTAGAGTGAGAGAACCATGTCAGCAGAGCTGCTCTAGAGCCAGAGAACCAGGTCAGCAGAGCTGCTCTAGAGCCAGAGAATCAAGTCAGCAGAGCTGCTTTAGAGCCATAGAACTAGGTCAGCAGAGCTGCTTTAGAGCCAGAGAACCAGGTCAGCAGAGCTGCTCTAGAGGCTAAGATCCAGGTCATCAGAGCTGCTCTAGAGCCAGAGAACCAGGTCAGCAGAGCTGCTGTAGAGCCAGAGAAACCAGGTCAGTAGAGCTGCTTTAGAGGGAGAGAACAAGGTCAGCAGAGCTGCTCTAGAGTGAGAGAACCAGGTCAGCAGACCTGCTCTAGAGCCAGAGAACCATGTAGTCCCAACTGCTTTAAAGCCATAGACCCGGGTCAGCAGAGCTGCTTTAGAGCCAAAGATCCAGGTCATCAGAGCTGCTCTAGAGCCAGAGAACCAGGTCAGCAGAGCTGCTGTAGAGCCAGAGAAACCAGGTCAGTAGAGCTGCTTTAGAGGGAGAAAACAAGGTCAGCAGAGCTGCTCTAGAGTGAGAGAACCAGGTCAGCAGACCTGCTCTAGAGCCAGAGAACCATGTAGTCCCAACTGCTTTAAAGCCATAGACCCGGGTCAGCAGAGCTGCTTTAGAGCCAAAGATCCAGGTCAGCAGAGCTGCTCTAGAGCCATAGAACCAGGTCAGCAGAGGTGCTCTAGAGGCAGAGAACCAGGTCAGTAGAGCTGATTTAGAGAGAGAGAACCAGGTCAGCAGAGCTGCTGTAGAGAAAGAAAACCAGGTAATCAGAGCTGCTCTAAAGCCTAAGAACCGGGTCAGCAGAGCTGCTCTAGAGCCAGAGAACCAGGTAAGCAGAGCTGCTTTAGAGCCAGAGAACCAGGTCAGCAGAGCTGCTGTAGAGCCAGAGAAACAGGTCAGCAGAGCTGCTCTAGAACCAGAGACCCAGGTCAGCAGAGCTGCTCTAGAGGCCGAGAACCAGAGGTGCTGTAGAGCCAGAGAAACCAGGTCAGCAGAGCTGCTTTAGAGGGAGAGAAACAGGTCAGCAGAACTGCTTTAGAGCCAGAGAACCAGGTCAGCAGAGCTGCTCTAGAGGCAGAGAACCAGGTCAGCAGAGCTGCTTTAGAGCCAGAGAACCAGGTCAGCAGAGCTGCTCTAGAGGTAGAGAACCAGGTCAGCAGAGCTGCTTTAGAGGGAGAGAACGAGGTCAGCAGAGCGGCTTTAGAGCCAGAGAACCAGGTCAGCAGAGCTGCTCTAGAGCCTAAGAACCGGGTCAGCAGAGCTGCTCTAGAGCCAGAGAACCAGGTCAGCAGAGCTGCTGTAGAGCCAGAGAAACCAGGTCAGTAGAGCTGCTTTAGAGCGAGAGAACCAGGTCAGCAGAGCTGCTTTAGAGGGAGAGAACCAGTTCAGCACAGCTGCTTTAGAGCCAAGGGACCAGGTCAGCAGAGCTGCTCTAGAGCCAGAGAACCAGGTCAGCAGAACTGCTTTAGAGCCATAGAACTGGGTCAGCAGAGCTGTTTTGGAGGCAGAGAACCAGGTCAGCAGAGCTGTTGTATAGCCAGAGAAACCAGGTCAGCAGAGCTGCTTTAGAGGGAGAGAACCAGAGGTGCTTTGAAGGGAGAGAACCAGGTCAGCAGAGCTGCTCTAGAACCAGAGAAACCACGTCAGCAGAGCTGCTTTAGAGGGAGAGAACCAGGTCAGCAGAGCTGATTTAGAGCCAGAGAACCAGGTCAGCAGAGTTGCTCTAGAGGCAGAGAACCAGGTCAGCAGAGCTGATTTAGAGGGAGAGAACCAGGTCAGCAGAGCTGCTTTAGAGCCAGAGAACCAGGTCAGCAGAGCTGCTCTAGAGCCAGAAAACCAGGTCAACAGAGCTGCTTTAGAGCCATAGAACCAGGTCAACAGAGCTGCTTTAGAGCCAGAGAACCAGGTCAGCAGAGCTGCTCTAGAGCCAGAGCACCAGGTCAACAGAGCTGCTGTAGAGCCAGAGAAAACAGGTCAGCAGATCTACTTTAGAGGGAGAGAACAAGGTCAACAGAGCTGCTCTAGAGTGAGAGAACCAGGTCAGCAGAGCTGCTCTAGAGCCAGAGAACCATGTCGTCAGAACTGCTTTAAAGCCATAGACCCGGGTCAGCAGAGCTGCTTTAGAGCCAGAGAACCAGGTCAGCAGTGCTGCTCTAGAGCCAAAGAACCAGGTCAGCAGAGCTGCTATAGAGCCATAGAACCAGGTCAGCAGAGGTGCTCTAGAGGCAGAGAACCAGGTCAGTAGAGCTGATTTAGAGGGAGAGAACCAGTTCAGCAGAGCTGCTTTGGAGCCAAGGGACCAGGTCAGCAGAGGTGCTTTAGAGCCAGAGAACCAGGTCAGCAGAACTGCTTTAGAGCCATAGAACCGGGTGAGCAGAGCTGCTTTAGAGCCAGAGAACCAGGTCAGCAGAGCGGTTGTAGAGCCAGAGAACCAGGTCAGCAGAGCTGCTGTAGAGCCAGATAAACCAGGTCAGCAGAGCTGCGATAGAGTAAGAGAACCAGGCCAGCAGAGCTGCTTTAGAGCCATAGAACTAGGTCAGCAGAGCTGCTTTAGAGCCAGAGAACCAGGTCAGCAGAGCTGCTCTAGAGGCTAAGATCCAGGTCAGCAGAGCTGCTCTAGAGCCAGAGAACCAGGTCAGCAGAGCTGCTGTAGAGCCAGAGAAACCAGGGCAGTAGAGCTGCTTTAGAGGGAGAGAACAAGGTCAGCAGAGCTGCTCTAGGGTTAGAGAACCAGGTCAGCAGAACTGCTTTAGAGCCATAGAACCGGGTCAGCAGAGCTGCTTTAGAGCCAGAGAACCAGGTCAGCAGAGCTGTTGTATAGCCAGAGAACCAGGTCAGCAGAGCTGCTTTAGAGCCTAAGAACTAGGTCAGCAGAGCTGCTCTAGAGCCAGAGCACCAGGTCAGCAGAGCTGCTGTAGAGCCAGAGAAACCAGGTCAGCAGAGCTGCTTTAGAGTAAGAGAACCAGGTCAGCAGAGCTGCTTTAGAGCCAGAGAACCAGGCCAGCAGAGCTGCTTTAGAGCCAGAGAACCAGGTCAGCAGAGCTGCTCTAGAGCCAGAGAATCAACCCAGCAGAGCTGCTTTAGAGCAAGAGAATCAGGTCAGCAGAGCTGCTCTAGAGGCTAAGATCCAGGTCAGCAGCACCGCTCTAGAGCCAGAGAACCGGGTCAGCAGAGCTGCTGTAGAGCCAGAGAAACCAGGTCAGTAGAGCTGCTTTAGAGGGAGAGAACAAGGTCAGCAGAGCTGCTCTAGAGTGAGAGAACCAGGTCAGCAGAGCTGCTCTAGAGCCAGAGAACCATGTCGTCAGAACTGCTTTAAAGCCATAGACCCGGGTAAGCAGAGCTGCTTTAGAGCCAAAGAACCAGGTCAGCAGAGCTGCTCTAGAGCCATAGAACCAGGTCAGCAGAGGTGATCTAGAGGCAGAGAACCAGGTCAGTAGAGCTGATTTAGAGGGAGAGAACCAGTTCAGGAGAGCTGCTTTGGAGCCAAGGGACCAGGTCAGCAGAGCTGCTCTAGAGCCAGAGAACCAGGTCAGCAGAGCTGTTGTATAACCAGAGGACCAGGTCAGCAGTGCTGCTCTAGAGCCTAAGAACTAGGTCAGCAGAGCTGCTCTAGAGCCAGAGCACCAGGTCAGCAGAGCTGCTGTAGAGCCAGAGAAACCAGGTCAGCAGAGCTACTTTAGAGGGAGAGAACAAGGACAGCATAGCTGCTCTAGAGTGAGAGAACCATGTCAGCAGAGCTGCTCTAGAGCCAGAGAACCAGGTCAGCAGAGCTGCTCTAGAGCCAGAGAATCAAGTCAGCAGAGCTGCTTTAGAGCCATAGAACTAGGTCAGCAGAGCTGCTTTAGAGCCAGAGAACCAGGTCAGCAGAGCTGCTCTAGAGGCTAAGATCCAGGTCATCAGAGCTGCTCTAGAGCCAGAGAACCAGGTCAGCAGAGCTGCTGTAGAGCCAGAGAAACCAGGTCAGTAGAGCTGCTTTAGAGGGAGAGAACAAGGTCAGCAGAGCTGCTCTAGAGTGAGAGAACCAGGTCAGCAGACCTGCTCTAGAGCCAGAGAACCATGTAGTCCCAACTGCTTTAAAGCCATAGACCCGGGTCAGCAGAGCTGCTTTAGAGCCAAAGATCCAGGTCATCAGAGCTGCTCTAGAGCCAGAGAACCAGGTCAGCAGAGCTGCTGTAGAGCCAGAGAAACCAGGTCAGTAGAGCTGCTTTAGAGGGAGAAAACAAGGTCAGCAGAGCTGCTCTAGAGTGAGAGAACCAGGTCAGCAGACCTGCTCTAGAGCCAGAGAACCATGTAGTCCCAACTGCTTTAAAGCCATAGACCCGGGTCAGCAGAGCTGCTTTAGAGCCAAAGATCCAGGTCAGCAGAGCTGCTCTAGAGCCATAGAACCAGGTCAGCAGAGGTGCTCTAGAGGCAGAGAACCAGGTCAGTAGAGCTGATTTAGAGAGAGAGAACCAGGTCAGCAGAGCTGCTGTAGAGAAAGAAAACCAGGTAATCAGAGCTGCTCTAAAGCCTAAGAACCGGGTCAGCAGAGCTGCTCTAGAGCCAGAGAACCAGGTAAGCAGAGCTGCTTTAGAGCCAGAGAACCAGGTCAGCAGAGCTGCTGTAGAGCCAGAGAAACAGGTCAGCAGAGCTGCTCTAGAACAGGAGACCCAGGTCAGCAGAGCTGCTCTAGAGGCCGAGAACCAGAGGTGCTGTAGAGCCAGAGAAACCAGGTCAGCAGAGCTGCTTTAGAGGGAGAGAAACAGGTCAGCAGAACTGCTTTAGAGCCAGAGAACCAGGTCAGCAGAGCTGCTCTAGAGGTAGAGAACCAGGTCAGCAGAGCTGCTTTAGAGGGAGAGAATGAGGTCAGCAGAGCGGCTTTAGAGCCAGAGAACCAGGTCAGCAGAGCTGCTCTAGAGCCTAAGAACCGGGTCAGCAGAGCTGCTCTAGAGCCAGAGAACCAGGTCAGCAGAGCTGCTGTAGAGCCAGAGAAACCAGGTCAGTAGAGCTGCTTTAGAGCGAGAGAACCAGGTCAGCAGAGCTGCTTTAGAGGGAGAGAACCAGTTCAGCACAGCTGCTTTAGAGCCAAGGGACCAGGTCAGCAGAGCTGCTCTAGAGCCAGAGAACCAGGTCAGCAGAACTGCTTTAGAGCCATAGAACTGGGTCAGCAGAGCTGTTTTGGAGGCAGAGAACCAGGTCAGCAGAGCTGTTGTATAGCCAGAGAAACCAGGTCAGCAGTGCTGCTTTAGAGGGAGAGAACCAGAGGTGCTTTAGAGAGAGAGAACCAGGTCAGCAGAGCTGCTCTAGAACCAGAGAAACCACGTCAGCAGAGCTGCTTTAGAGGGAGAGAACCAGGTCAGCAGAGCTGATTTAGAGCCAGAGAACCAGGTCAGCAGAGTTGCTCTAGAGGCAGAGAACCAGGTCAGCAGAGCTGATTTAGAGGGAGAGAACCAGGTCAGCAGAGCTGCTTTAGAGCCATAGAACCAGGTCAACAGAGCTGCTTTAGAGCCAGAGAACCAGGTCAGCAGAGCTGCTCTAGAGCCAGAGCACCAGGTCAACAGAGCTGCTGTAGAGCCAGAGAAAACAGGTCAGCAGATCTACTTTAGAGGGAGAGAACAAGGTCAGCAGAGCTGCTCTAGAGTGAGAGAACCAGGTCAGCAGAGCTGCTCTAGAGCCTAAGAACCAGGTCAGCAGAGCTGCTGCTTTAGAGCCAGAGAACCAGGTCAGCAGAGCTGCTCTAGAGCCCGAGAAACCAGGTCAGCAGAGCTGCTTTAGAGGGAGAGAACCAGGTCAGCAGAGCTGCTGTAGAGCCAGAGAACCAGGTCAGCAGAGCTGCTCTAGAACCAGAGCCCCAGGTCAGCAGAGCTGCTCTAGAGGCCAAGAACCAGAGCTGCTGTAGAGCCAGAGAAAACAGGTCAGCAGAGCTGCTTTAGAGCCAGAGAACCAGGTCAGCAGAGCTGCTGCTTTAGAGCCATAGAACCAGGTCAGCAGAGCTGCTCTAGAGTGAGAGAACCAGGTCAGCAGAACTGCTTTAGAGCCATAGAACCGGGTCAGCAGAGCTGCTTTAGAGCCAGAGAACCAGGTCAGCAGAGCTGTTGCATAGCCAGAGAACCAGGTCAGCAGAGCTGCTTTAGAGCCTAAGAACTAGGTCAGCAGAGCTGCTCTAGAGCCAGAGCACCAGGTCAGCAGAGCTGCTGTAGAGCCAGAGAAACCAGGTTAGCAGAGCTGCTTTAGAGTAAGAGAACCAGGTCAGCAGAGCTGCTTTAGAGCCAGAGAACCAGGCCAGCAGAGCTGCTTTAGAGCCAGAGAACCAGGGCAGCAGAGCTGCTCCAGAGCCAGAGAATCAACCCAGCAGAGCTGCTTTAGAGCCATAGAACTAGGTCAGCAGAGCTGCTTTAGAGCCAGAGAACCAGGTCAGCAGAGCTGCTCTAGAGGCTAAGATCCAGGTCAGCAGAGCCGCTCTAGAGCCAGAGAACCAGGTCAGCAGAGCTGCTGTAGAGCCAGAGAAACCAGGTCAGTAGAGCTGCTTTAGAGGGAGAGAACAAGGTCAGCAGAGCTGCTCTAGAGTGAGAGAACCAGGTCAGCAGAGCTGCTCTAGAGCCAGAGAACCATGTCGTCAGAACTGCTTTAAAGCCATAGACCCGGGTCAGCAGAGCTGCTTTAGAGCCAAAGAACCAGGTCAGCAGAGCTGCTGTAGAGCCAGAGAAACCAGGTCAGTAGAGCTGCTTTAGAGGGAGAGAACAAGGTCAGCAGAGCTGCTCTAGAGTGAGAGAACCAGGTCAGCAGAGCTGCTCTAGAGCCAGAGAACCATGTCGTCAGAACTGCTTTAAAGCCATAGACCCGGGTCAGCAGAGCTGCTTTAGAGCCAAAGAACCAGGTCAGCAGAGCTGCTCTAGAGCCATAGAACCAGGTCAGCAGAGGTGCTCTAGAGGCAGAGAACCAGGTCAGTAGAGCTGATTTAGAGGGAGAGAACCAGTTCAGCAGAGCTGCTTCGGAGCCAAGGGACCAGGTCAGCAGAGCTGCTCTAGAGCCAGAGAACCAGGTCAGCAGAGCTGTTGTATAGCCAGAGAACCAGGTCAGCAGTGCTGCTCTAGAGCCTAAGAACTAGGTCAGCAGAGCTGCTCTAGAGCCAGAGCACCAGGTCAGCAGAGCTGCTGTAGAGCCAGAGAAACCAGGTCAGCAGAGCTACTTTAGAGGGAGAGAACAAGGACAGCATAGCTGCTCTAGAGTGAGAGAACCATGTCAGCAGAGCTACTCTAGAGCCAGAGAACCAGGTCAGCAGAGCTGCTCTAGAGCCAGAGAATCAAGTCAGCAGAGCTGCTTTAGAGCCATAGAACTAGGTTAGCAGAGCTGCTTTAGAGCCAGAGAACCAGGTCAGCAGAGCTGCTCTAGAGGCTAAGATCCAGGTCATCAGAGCTGCTCTAGAGCCAGAGAACCAGGTCAGCAGAGCTGCTGTAGAGCCAGAGAAACCAGGTCAGTAGAGCTGCTTTAGAGGGAAAGAACAAGGTCAGCAGAGCTGCTCTAGAGTGAGAGAACCAGGTCAGCAGAGCTGCTCTATAGCCAGAGAACCATGTAGTCAGAACTGCTTTAAAGCCATAGACTCGGGTCAGCAGAGCTGCTTTAGAGCCAGAGAACCAGGTCAGCAGAGCTGCTCTAGAGCCAAAGATCCAGGTCAGCAGAGCTGCTCTAGAGCCATAGAACCAGGTCAGCAGAGGTGCTCTAGAGGCAGAGAACCAGGTCAGTAGAGCTGATTTAGAGAGAGAGAACCAGGTCAGCAGAGCTGCTGTAGAGCAAGAAAACCAGGTCATCAGAGTTGCTCTAAAGCCTAAGAACCGGGTCAGCAGAGCTGCTCTAGAGCCAGAGAACCAGGTAAGCAGAGCTGCTTTAGAGCCAGAGAACCAGGTCAGCAGAGCTGCTGTAGAGCCAGAGAAACAGGTCAGCAGAGCTGCTCTAGAACCAGAGAATCAACTCAGCAGAGCTGCTTTAGAGCCATAGAGCTAGGTCAGCTGAGCTGCTTTAGAGCCAGAGAACCAGGTCAGCAGAGCTGCTCTAGAGCCAAAGATCCAGGTCAGCAGAGCTGCTCTAGAGCCATAGAACCAGGTCAGCAGAGGTGCTCTATAGGCAGAGAACCAGGTCAGTAGAGCTGATTTAGAGAGAGAGAACCAGGTCAGCAGAGCTGCTGTAGAGCAAGAAAAACAGGTCATCAGAGCTGCTCTAAAGCCTAAGAACCGGGTCAGCAGAGCTGCTCTAGAGCCAGAGAACCAGGTAAGCAGAGCTGCTTTAGAGCCAGAGAACCTTGTCAGCAGAGCTGCTGTAGAGCCAGAGAAACAGGTCAGCAGAGCTGGTCTAGAACCAGAGACCCAGGTCAGCAGAGCTGCTCTAGACGCCGAGAACCAGAGGTGCTGTAGAGCCAGAGAAACCAGGTCAGCAGAGCTGCTTTAGAGGGAGAGAAACAGGTCAGCAGAACTGCTTTTGAGCCAGAGATCCAGGTCAGCAGAGCTGCTCTAGAGGCAGAGAACCAGGTCAGCAGAGCTGCTTTAGAGCCAGAGAACCAGGTCAGCAGAGCTGCTCTAGAGGCAGAGAACCAGGTCAGCAGAGCTGCTTTAGAGGGAGAGAACGAGGTCAGCAGAGCGGCTTTGGAGCCAGAGAACCAGGTCAGCAGAGCTGCTCTAGAGCCTAAGAACCGGGTCAGCAGAGCTGCTCTAGAGCCAGAGAACCAGGTCAGCAGAGCTGCTGTAGAGCCAGAGAAACCAGGTCAGTAGAGCTGCTTTAGAGCGAGAGAAACAGGTCAGCAGAGCTGTTGTATAGCCTAAGAACTAGGTCAGCAGAGCTGCTCTAGAGCCAGAGCACCAGGTCAGCAGAGCTGCTATAGAGCCAGAGAAACCAGGTCAGCAGAGCTGCTTTAGAGTAAGAGAACCAGGTCAGCAGAGCTGCTTTAGAGCCAGAGAACCAGGCCAGCAGAGCTGCTTTAGAGCCAGGGATCCAGGTCAGCAGAGCTGCTCTAGAGTGAGAGAACCAGGTCAGCAGAGCTGCTCTAGAGCCAGAGAATCAACTCAGCAGAGCTGCTTTAGAGCCATAGAGCTAGGTCAGCTGAGCTGCTTTAGAGCCAGAGAACCAGGTCAGCAGAGCTGCTCTAGAGGCTAAGATCCAGGTCAGCAGAGCTGCTCTAGAGCCAGTGAACCAGGTGAGCAGAGCTGCTGTAGAGCCAGAGAAACCAGGTCAGTAGAGCTGCTTTAGAGGGAGAGAACACGGTCAGCAGAGCTGCTCTAGAGTGAGAGAACCAGGTCAGCAGAGCTGCTCTAGAGCCAGAGAACCATGTCGTCAGAACTGCTTTAAAGCCATAGACCCGGGTCAGCAGAGCTGCTTTAGAGCCAGAGAACCAGGTCAGCAGTGCTGCTCTAGAGCCAAAGAACCAGGTCAGCAGAGCTGCTATAGAGCCATAGAACCAGGTCAGCAGAGGTGCTCTAGAGGCAGAGAACCAGGTCAGTAGAGCTGATTTAGAGGGAGAGAACCAGTTCAGCAGAGCTGCTTTGGAGCCAAGGGACCAAGTCAGCAGAGGTGCTTTAGAGCCAGAGAACCAGGTCAGCAGAACTGCTTTAGAGCCATAGAACCGGGTGAGCAGAGCTGCTTTAGAGCCAGAGAACCAGGTCAGCACAGCGGTTGTAGAGCCAGAGAACCAGGTCAGCAGTGCTGCTCTAGAGCCTAAGAACTAGGTCAGCAGAGCTGATCTAGAGCCAGAGCACCATGTCAGCAGAGCTGCTGTAGAGCCAGATAAACCAGGTCAGCAGGGCTGCTTTAGAGTAAGAGAACCAGGCCAGCAGAGCTGCTTTAGAGCCATAGAACTAGGTCAGCAGAGCTGCTTTAGAGCCAGAGAACCAGGTCAGCAGAGCTGCTCTAGAGGCTAAGATCCAGGTCAGCAGAGCTGCTCTAGAGCCAGAGAACCAGGTCAGCAGAGCTGCTGTAGAGCCAGAGAAACCAGGTCAGTAGAGCTGCTTTAGAGGGAGAGAACAAGGTCAGCAGAGCTGCTCTAGGGTTAGAGAACCAGGTCAGCAGAACTGCTTTAGAGCCATAGAACCGGGTCAGCAGAGCTGCTTTAGAGCCAGAGAACCAGGTCAGCAGAGCTGTTGTATAGCCAGAGAACCAGGTCAGCAGAGCTGCTTTAGAGCCTAAGAACTAGGTCAGCAGAGCTGCTCTAGAGCCAGAGCACCAGGTCAGCAGAGCTGCTGTAGAGCCAGAGAAACCAGGTCAGCAGAGCTGCTTTAGAGTAAGAGAACCAGGTCAGCAGAGCTGCTTTCGAGCCAGAGAACCAGGTCAGCAGAGCTGCTCTAGAGCCAGAGAATCAACCCAGCAGAGCTGCTTTAGAGCCATAGAACTAGGTCAGCAGAGCTGCTTTAGAGCCAGAGAACCAGGTCAGCAGAGCTGCTCTAGAGGCTAAGATCCAGGTCAGCAGAGCCGCTCTAGAGCCAGAGAACCGGGTCAGCAGAGCTGCTGTAGAGCCAGAGAAACCAGGTCAGTAGAGCTGCTTTAGAGGGAGAGAACAAGGTCAGCAGAGCTGCTCTAGAGTGAGAGAACCAGGTCAGCAGAGCTGCTCTAGAGCCAGAGAACCATGTCGTCAGAACTGCTTTAAAGCCATAGACCCGGGTAAGCAGAGCTGCTTTAGAGCCAAAGAACCAAGTCAGCAGAGCTGCTCTAGAGCCATAGAACCAGGTCAGCAGAGGTGATCTAGAGGCAGAGAACCAGGTCAGTAGAGCTGATTTAGAGGGAGAGAACCAGTTCAGGAGAGCTGCTTTGGAGCCAAGGGACCAGGTCAGCAGAGCTGCTCTAGAGCCAGAGAACCAGGTCAGCAGAGCTGTTGTATAACCAGAGGACCAGGTCAGCAGTGCTGCTCTAGAGCCTAAGAACTAGGTCAGCAGAGCTGCTCTAGAGCCAGAGCACCAGGTCAGCAGAGCTGCTGTAGAGCCAGAGAAACCAGGTCAGCAGAGCTACTTTAGAGGGAGAGAACAAGGACAGCATAGCTGCTCTAGAGTGAGAGAACCATGTCAGCAGAGCTGCTCTAGAGCCAGAGAACCAGGTCAGCAGAGCTGCTCTAGAGCCAGAGAATCAAGTCAGCAGAGCTGCTTTAGAGCCATAGAACTAGGTCAGCAGAGCTGCTTTAGAGCCAGAGAACCAGGTCAGCAGAGCTGCTCTAGAGGCTAAGATCCAGGTCATCAGAGCTGCTCTAGAGCCAGAGAACCAGGTCAGCAGAGCTGCTGTAGAGCCAGAGAAACCAGGTCAGTAGAGCTGCTTTAGAGGGAGAGAACAAGGTCAGCAGAGCTGCTCTAGAGTGAGAGAACCAGGTCAGCAGACCTGCTCTAGAGCCAGAGAACCATGTAGTCCCAACTGCTTTAAAGCCATAGACCCGGGTCAGCAGAGCTGCTTTAGAGCCAAAGATCCAGGTCATCAGAGCTGCTCTAGAGCCAGAGAACCAGGTCAGCAGAGCTGCTGTAGAGCCAGAGAAACCAGGTCAGTAGAGCTGCTTTAGAGGGAGAAAACAAGGTCAGCAGAGCTGCTCTAGAGTGAGAGAACCAGGTCAGCAGACCTGCTCTACAGCCAGAGAACCATGTAGTCCCAACTGCTTTAAAGCCATAGACCCGGGTCAGCAGAGCTGCTTTAGAGCCAAAGATCCAGGTCAGCAGAGCTGCTCTAGAGCCATAGAACCAGGTCAGCAGAGGTGCTCTAGAGGCAGAGAACCAGGTCAGTAGAGCTGATTTAGAGAGAGAGAACCAGGTCAGCAGAGCTGCTGTAGAGAAAGAAAACCAGGTCATCAGAGCTGCTCTAAAGCCTAAGAACCGGGTCAGCAGAGCTGCTCTAGAGCCAGAGAACCAGGTAAGCAGAGCTGCTTTAGAGCCAGAGAACCAGGTCAGCAGAGCTGCTGTAGAGCCAGAGAAACAGGTCAGCAGAGCTGCTCTAGAACCAGAGACCCAGGTCAGCAGAGCTGCTCTAGAGGCCGAGAACCAGAGGTGCTGTAAAGCCAGAGAAACCAGGTCAGCAGAGCTGCTTTAGAGGGAGAGAAACAGGTCAGCAGAACTGCTTTAGAGCCAGAGATCCAGGTCAGCAGAGCTGCTCTAGAGGCAGAGAACCAGGTCAGCAGAGCTGCTTTAGAGCCAGAGAACCAGGTCAGCAGAGCTGCTCTAGAGGTAGAGAACCAGGTCAGCAGAGCTGCTTTAGAGGGAGTGAACGAGGTCAGCAGAGCGGCTTTAGAGCCAGAGAACCAGGTCAGCAGAGCTGCTCTAGAGCCTAAGAACCGGGTCAGCAGAGCTGCTCTAGAGCCAGAGAACCAGGTCAGCAGAGCTGCTGTAGAGCCAGAGAAACCAGGTCAGTAGAGCTGCTTTAGAGCGAGAGAACCAGGTCAGCAGAGCTGCTTTAGAGGGAGAGAACCAGTTCAGCACAGCTGCTTTAGAGCCAAGGGACCAGGTCAGCAGAGCTGCTCTAGAGCCAGAGAACCAGGTCAGCAGAACTGCTTTAGAGCCATAGAACTGGGTCAGCAGAGCTGTTTTGGAGGCAGAGAACCAGGTCAGCAGAGCTGTTGTTTAGCCAGAGAAACCAGGTCAGCAGAGCTGCTTTAGAGGGAGAGAACCAGAGGTGCTTTAGAGGGAGAGAACCAGGTCAGCAGAGCTGCTCTAGAACCAGAGAAACCACGTCAGCAGAGCTGCTTTAGAGGGAGAGAACCAGGTCAGCAGAGCTGATTTAGAGCCAGAGAACCAGGTCAGCAGAGTTGCTCTAGAGGCAGAGAACCAGGTCAACAGAGCTGATTTAGAGGGAGAGAACCAGGTCAGCAGAGCTGCTTTAGAGCCAGAGAACCAGGTCAGCAGAGCTGCTCTAGAGCCAGAAAACCAGGTCAACAGAGCTGCTTTAGAGCCATAGAACCAGGTCAACAGAGCTGCTTTAGAGCCAGAGAACCAGGTCAGCAGAGCTGCTCTAGAGCCAGAGCACCAGGTCAACAGATCTGCTGTAGAGCCAGAGAAAACAGGTCAGCAGATCTACTTTAGAGGGAGAGAACAAGGTCAGCAGAGCTGCTCTAGAGTGAGAGAACCAGGTCAGCAGAGCTGCTCTAGAGCCTAAGAACCGGGTCAGCAGAGCTGCTGCTTTAGAGCCAGAGATCCAGGTCAGCAGAGCTGCTCTAGAGCCCGAGAAACCAGGTCAGCAGAGCTGCTTTAGAGGGAGAGAACCAGGTCAGCAGAGCTGCTGTAGAGCCAGAGAACCAGGTCAGCAGAGCTGCTCTAGAACCAGAGCCCCAGGTCAGCAGAGCTGCTCTAGAGGCCAAGAACCAGAGCTGCTGTAGAGCCAGAGAAAACAGGTCAGCAGAGCTGCTTTAGAGCCAGAGAACAAGGTCAGCAGAGCTGCTGCTTTAGAGCCATAGAACCAGGTCAGCAGAGCTGCTCTAGAGTGAGAGAACCAGGTCAGCAGAACTGCTTTAGAGCCATAGAACCGGGTCAGCAGAGCTGCTTTAGAGCCAGAGAACCAGGTCAGCAGAGCTGTTGCATAGCCAGAGAACCAGGTCAGCAGAGCTGCTTTAGAGCCTAAGAACTAGGTCAGCAGAGCTGCTCTAGAGCCAGAGCACCAGGTCAGCAGAGCTTCTGTAGAGCCAGAGAAACCAGGTCAGCAGAGCTGCTTTAGAGTGAGAGAACCAGGTCAGCAGAGCTGCTTTAGAGCCAGAGAACCAGGCCAGCAGAGCTGCTTTAGAGCCAGAGAACCAGGGCAGCAGAGCTGCTCCAGAGCCAGAGAATCAACCTAGCAGAGCTGCTTTAGAGCCATAGAACTAGGTCAGCAGAGCTGCTTTAGAGCCAGAGAACCAGGTCAGCAGAGCTGCTCTAGAGGCTAAGATCCAGGTCAGCAGAGCCGCTCTAGAGCCAGAGAACCAGGTCAGCAGAGCTGCTGTAGAGCCAGAGAAACCAGGTCAGTAGAGCTGCTTTAGAGGGAGAGAACAAGGTCAGCAGAGCTGCTCTAGAGTGAGAGAACCAGGTCAGCAGAGCTGCTCTAGAGCCAGAGAACCATGTCGTCAGAACTGCTTTAATGCCATAGACCCGGGTCAGCAGAGCTGCTTTAGAGCCAAAGAACCAGGTCAGCAGAGCTGCTCTAGAGCCATAGAACCAGGTCAGCAGAGGTGCTCTAGAGGCAGAGAACCAGGTCAGTAGAGCTGATTTAGAGGGAGAGAACCAGTTCAGCAGAGCTGCTTCAGAGCCAAGGGACCAGGTCAGCAGAGCTGCTCTAGAGCCAGAGAACCAGGTCAGCAGAGCTGTTGTATAGCCAGAGAACCAGGTCAGCAGTGCTGCTCTAGAGCCTATGAACTAGGTCAGCAGAGCTGCTCTAGAGCCAGAGCACCAGGTCAGCAGAGCTGCTGTAGAGCCAGAGAAACCAGGTCAGCAGAGCTACTTTAGAGGGAGAGAACAAGGACAGCATAGCTGCTCTAGAGTGAGAGAACCATGTCAGCAGAGCTACTCTAGAGCCAGAGAACCAGGTCAGCAGATCTGCTCTAGAGCCAGAGAATCAAGTCAGCAGAGCTGCTTTAGAGCCATAGAACTAGGTCAGCAGAGCTGCTTTAGAACCAGAGAACCAGGTCAGCAGAGCTGCTCTAGAGGCTAAGATCCAGGTCATCAGAGCTGCTCTAGAGCCAGAGAACCAGGTCAGCAGAGCTGCTGTAGAGCCAGAGAAACCAGGTCAGTAGAGCTGCTTTAGAGGGAGAGAACAAGGTCAGCAGAGCTGCTCTAGAGTGAGAGAACCAGGTCAGCAGAGCTGCTCTATAGCCAGAGAACCATGTAGTCAGAACTGCTTTAAAGCCATAGACTCGGGTCAGCAGAGCTGCTTTAGAGCCAGAGAACCAGGTCAGCAGAGCTGCTCTAGAGCCAAAGATCCAGGTCAGCAGAGCTGCTCTAGAGCCATAGAACCAGGTCAGCAGAGGTGCTCTAGAGGCAGAGAACCAGGTCAGTAGAGCTGATTTAGAGAGAGAGAACCAGGTCAGCAGAGCTGTTGTAGAGCAAGAAAACCAGGTCATCAGAGCTGCTCTAAAGCCTAAGAACCGGCTCAGCAGAGCTGCTCTAGAGCCAGAGAACCAGGTAAGCAGAGCTGCTTTAGAGCCAGAGAACCAGGTCAGCAGAGCTGCTGTAGAGCCAGAGAAACAGGTCAGCAGAGCTGCTCTAGAACCAGAGACCCAGGTCAGCAGAGCTGCTCAAGAGGCCGAGAACCATAGGTGCTGTAGAGCCAGAGAAACCAGGTCAGCAGAGCTGCTTTAGAGGGAGAGAAACAGGTCAGCAGAACTTCTTTAGAGCCAGAGATCCAGGTCAGCAGAGCTGCTCTAGAGGCAGAGAACCAGGTCAGCAGAGCTGCTTTAGAGCCAGAGAACCAGGTCAGCAGAGCTGCTCTAGAGGCAGAGAACCAGGTCAGCAGAGCTGCTTTAGAGGGAGAGAACGAGGTTAGCAGAGCGGCTTTAGAGCCAGAGAACCACGTCAGCAGAGCTGCTCTAGAGCCTAAGAACCGGGTCAGCAGAGCTGCTCTAGAGCCAGAGAACCAGGTCAGCAGAGCTGCTGTAGAGCCAGAGAAACCAGGTCAGTAGAGCTGCTTTAGAGCGAGAGAACCAGGTCAGCAGAGCTGTTGTATAGCCAGAGAACCAGGTCAGCAGAGCTGCTCTAGAGCCTAAGAACTAGGTCAGCAGAGCTGCTCTAGAGCCAGAGCACCAGGTCAGCAGAGCTGCTATAGAGCCAGAGAAACCAGGTCAGCAGAGCTGCTTTAGAGTAAGAGAACCAGGTCAGCAGAGCTGCTTTAGAGCCAGAGAACCAGGTCAGCAGAGCTGCTCTAGAGCCAAAGATCCAGGTCAGCAGAGCTGCTCTAGAGCCATAGAACCAGGTCAGCAGAGGTGCTCTAGAGGCAGAGAACCAGGTCATTAGAGCTGATTTAGAGAGAGAGAACCAGGTCAGCAGAGCTGTTGTAGAGCAAGAAAACCAGGTCATCAGAGCTGCTCTAAAGCCTAAGAACCGGCTCAGCAGAGCTGCTCTAGAGCCAGAGAACCAGGTAAGCAGAGCTGCTTTAGAGCCAGAGAACCAGGTCAGCAGAGCTGCTGTAGAGCCAGAGAAACAGGTCAGCAGAGCTGCTCTAGAACCAGAGACCCAGGTCAGCAGAGCTGCTCAAGAGGCCGAGAACCATAGGTGCTGTAGAGCCAGAGAAACCAGGTCAGCAGAGCTGCTTTAGAGGGAGAGAAACAGGTCAGCAGAACTGCTTTAGAGCCAGAGATCCAGGTCAGCAGAGCTGCTCTAGAGGCAGAGAACCAGGTCAGCAGAGCTGCTTTAGAGCCAGAGAACCAGGTCAGCAGAGCTGCTCTAGAGGCAGAGAACCAGGTCAGCAGAGCTGCTTTAGAGGGAGAGAACGAGTTTAGCAGAGCGGCTTTAGAGCCAGAGAACCACGTCAGCAGAGCTGCTCTAGAGCCTAAGAACCGGGTCAGCAGAGCTGCTCTAGAGCCAGAGAACCAGGTCAGCAGAGCTGCTGTAGAGCCAGAGAAACCAGGTCAGTAGAGCTGCTTTAGAGCGAGAGAACCAGGTCAGCAGAGCTGTTGTATAGCCAGAGAACCAGGTCAGCAGAGCTGCTCTAGAGCCTAAGAACTAGGCCAGCAGAGCTGCTCTAGAGCCAGAGCACCAGGTCAGCAGAGCTGCTATAGAGCCAGAGAAACCAGGTCAGCAGAGCTGCTTTAGAGTAAGAGAACCAGGTCAGCAGAGCTGCTTTAGAGCCAGAGAACCAGGTCAGCAGAGCTGCTCTAGAGCCAGGGAATCAACTCAGCAGAGCTGCTTTAGAGCCATAGAACTAGGTCAGCAGAGCTGCTTTAGAGCCAGAGAACCAGGTCAGCAGAGCTGCTCTAGAGGCTAAGATCCAGGTCAGCAGAGCTGCTCTAGAGCCAGAGAACCAGGTCAGCAGAGCTGCTGTAGAGCCAGAGAAACCAGGTCAGTAGAGCTGCTTTAGAGGGAGAGAACAAGGTCAGCAGAGCTGATCTAGAGTGAGAGAACCAGGTCAGCAGAGCTGCTCTAGAGCCAGAGAACCATGTCATCAGAACTGCTTTAAAGCCATAGACCCGGGTCAGCAGAGCTGCTTTAGAGCCAGAGAACCAGGTCAGCAGTGCTGCTCTAGAGCCAAAGAACCAGGTCAGCAGAGCTGCTCTAGAGCCATAGAACCAGGTCAGCAGAGGTGCTCTAGAGGCAGAGAACCAGGTCAGTAGAGCTGATTTAGAGGGAGAGAACCAGTTCAGCAGAGCTGCTTTGGAGCCAAGGGACCAGGTCAGCAGAGCTGCTTTAGAGCCAGAGAACCAGGTCAGCAGAACTGCTTTAGAGCCATAGAACCGGGTGAGCAGAGCTGCTTTAGAGCCAGAGAACCAGGTCAGCAGAGCTGTTGTAGAGCAAGAAAACCAGGTCATCAGAGCTGCTCTGAAGCCTAAGAACCGGCTCAGCAGAGCTGCTCTAGAGCCAGAGAACCAGGTAAGCAGAGCTGCTTTAGACACAGAGAACCAGGTCAGCAGAGCTGCTGTAGAGCCAGAGAAACAGGTCAGCAGAGCTGCTCTAGAACCAGAGACCCAGGTCAGCAGAGCTGCTCTAGAGGCCGAGAACCAGAGGTGCTGTAAAGCCAGAGAAACCAGGTCAGCAGAGCTGCTTTAGAGGGAGAGAAACAGGTCAGCAGAACTGCTTTAGAGCCAGAGATCCAGGTCAGCAGAGCTGCTCTAGAGGCAGAGAACCAGGTCAGCAGAGCTGCTTTAGAGCCAGAGAACCAGGTCAGCAGAGCTGCTCTAGAGGTAGAGAACCAGGTCAGCAGAGCTGCTTTAGAGGGAGTGAACGAGGTCAGCAGAGCGGCTTTAGAGCCAGAGAACCAGGTCAGCAGAGCTGCTCTAGAGCCTAAGAACCGGGTCAGCAGAGCTGCTCTAGAGCCAGAGAACCAGGTCAGCAGAGCTGCTGTAGAGCCAGAGAAACCAGGTCAGTAGAGCTGCTTTAGAGCGAGAGAACCAGGTCAGCAGAGCTGCTTTAGAGGGAGAGAACCAGTTCAGCACAGCTGCTTTAGAGCCAAGGGACCAGGTCAGCAGAGCTGCTCTAGAGCCAGAGAACCAGGTCAGCAGAACTGCTTTAGAGCCATAGAACTGGGTCAGCAGAGCTGTTTTGGAGGCAGAGAACCAGGTCAGCAGAGCTGTTGTATAGCCAGAGAAACCAGGTCAGCAGAGCTGCTTTAGAGGGAGAGAACCAGAGGTGCTTTAGAGGGAGAGAACCAGGTCAGCAGAGCTGCTCTAGAACCAGAGAAACCACGTCAGCAGAGCTGCTTTAGAGGGAGAGAACCAGGTCAGCAGAGCTGATTTAGAGCCAGAGAACCAGGTCAGCAGAGTTGCTCTAGAGGCAGAGAACCAGGTCAGCAGAGCTGATTTAGAGGGAGAGAACCAGGTCAGCAGAGCTGCTTTAGAGCCAGAGAACCAGGTCAGCAGAGCTGCTCTAGAGCCAGAAAACCAGGTCAACAGAGCTGCTTTAGAGCCATAGAACCAGGTCAACAGAGCTGCTTTAGAGCCAGAGAACCAGGTCAGCAGAGCTGCTCTAGAGCCAGAGCACCAGGTCAACAGATCTGCTGTAGAGCCAGAGAAAACAGGTCAGCAGATCTACTTTAGAGGGAGAGAACAAGGTCAGCAGAGCTGCTCTAGAGTGAGAGAACCAGGTCAGCAGAGCTGCTCTAGAGCCTAAGAACCGGGTCAGCAGAGCTGCTGCTTTAGAGCCAGAGATCCAGGTCAGCAGAGCTGCTCTAGAGCCCGAGAAACCAGGTCAGCAGAGCTGCTTTAGAGGGAGAGAACCAGGTCAGCAGAGCTGCTGTAGAGCCAGAGAACCAGGTCAGCAGAGCTGCTCTAGAACCAGAGCCCCAGGTCAGCAGAGCTGCTCTAGAGGCCAAGAACCAGATCTGCTGTAGAGCCAGAGAAAACAGGTCAGCAGAGCTGCTTTAGAGCCAGAGAACAAGGTCAGCAGAGCTGCTGCTTTAGAGCCATAGAACCAGGTCAGCAGAGCTGCTCTAGAGTGAGAGAACCAGGTCAGCAGAACTGCTTTAGAGCCATAGAACCGGGTCAGCAGAGCTGCTTTAGAGCCAGAGAACCAGGTCAGCAGAGCTGTTGCATAGCCAGAGAACCAGGTCAGCAGAGCTGCTTTAGAGCCTAAGAACTAGGTCAGCAGAGCTGCTCTAGAGCCAGAGCACCAGGTCAGCAGAGCTTCTGTAGAGCCAGAGAAACCAGGTCAGCAGAGCTGCTTTAGAGTGAGAGAACCAGGTCAGCAGAGCTGCTTTAGAGCCAGAGAACCAGGCCAGCAGAGCTGCTTTAGAGCCAGAGAACCAGGGCAGCAGAGCTGCTCCAGAGCCAGAGAATCAACCTAGCAGAGCTGCTTTAGAGCCATAGAACTAGGTCAGCAGAGCTGCTTTAGAGCCAGAGAACCAGGTCAGCAGAGCTGCTCTAGAGGCTAAGATCCAGGTCAGCAGAGCCGCTCTAGAGCCAGAGAACCAGGTCAGCAGAGCTGCTGTAGAGCCAGAGAAACCAGGTCAGTAGAGCTGCTTTAGAGGGAGAGAACAAGGTCAGCAGAGCTGCTCTAGAGTGAGAGAACCAGGTCAGCAGAGCTGCTCTAGAGCCAGAGAACCATGTCGTCAGAACTGCTTTAATGCCATAGACCCGGGTCAGCAGAGCTGCTTTAGAGCCAAAGAACCAGGTCAGCAGAGCTGCTCTAGAGCCATAGAACCAGGTCAGCAGAGGTGCTCTAGAGGCAGAGAACCAGGTCAGTAGAGCTGATTTAGAGGGAGAGAACCAGTTCAGCAGAGCTGCTTCAGAGCCAAGGGACCAGGTCAGCAGAGCTGCTCTAGAGCCAGAGAACCAGGTCAGCAGAGCTGTTGTATAGCCAGAGAACCAGGTCAGCAGTGCTGCTCTAGAGCCTATGAACTAGGTCAGCAGAGCTGCTCTAGAGCCAGAGCACCAGGTCAGCAGAGCTGCTGTAGAGCCAGAGAAACCAGGTCAGCAGAGCTACTTTAGAGGGAGAGAACAAGGACAGCATAGCTGCTCTAGAGTGAGAGAACCATGTCAGCAGAGCTACTCTAGAGCCAGAGAACCAGGTCAGCAGATCTGCTCTAGAGCCAGAGAATCAAGTCAGCAGAGCTGCTTTAGAGCCATAGAACTAGGTCAGCAGAGCTGCTTTAGAACCAGAGAACCAGGTCAGCAGAGCTGCTCTAGAGGCTAAGATCCAGGTCATCAGAGCTGCTCTAGAGCCAGAGAACCAGGTCAGCAGTGCTGCTGTAGAGCCAGAGAAACCAGGTCAGTAGAGCTGCTTTAGAGGGAGAGAACAAGGTCAGCAGAGCTGCTCTAGAGTGAGAGAACCAGGTCAGCAGAGCTGCTCTATAGCCAGAGAACCATGTAGTCAGAACTGCTTTAAAGCCATAGACTCGGGTCAGCAGAGCTGCTTTAGAGCCAGAGAACCAGGTCAGCAGAGCTGCTCTAGAGCCAAAGATCCAGGTCAGCAGAGCTGCTCTAGAGCCATAGAACCAGGTCAGCAGAGGTGCTCTAGAGGCAGAGAACCAGGTCAGTAGAGCTGATTTAGAGAGAGAGAACCAGGTCAGCAGAGCTGTTGTAGAGCAAGAAAACCAGGTCATCAGAGCTGCTCTAAAGCCTAAGAACCGGCTCAGCAGAGCTGCTCTAGAGCCAGAGAACCAGGTAAGCAGAGCTGCTTTAGAGCCAGAGAACCAGGTCAGCAGAGCTGCTGTAGAGCCAGAGAAACAGGTCAGCAGAGCTGCTCTAGAACCAGAGACCCAGGTCAGCAGAGCTGCTCAAGAGGCCGAGAACCATAGGTGCTGTAGAGCCAGAGAAACCAGGTCAGCAGAGCTGCTTTAGAGGGAGAGAAACAGGTCAGCAGAACTTCTTTAGAGCCAGAGATCCAGGTCAGCAGAGCTGCTCTAGAGGCAGAGAACCAGGTCAGCAGAGCTGCTTTAGAGCCAGAGAACCAGGTCAGCAGAGCTGCTCTAGAGGCAGAGAACCAGGTCAGCAGAGCTGCTTTAGAGGGAGAGAACGAGGTTAGCAGAGCGGCTTTAGAGCCAGAGAACCACGTCAGCAGAGCTGCTCTAGAGCCTAAGAACCGGGTCAGCAGAGCTGCTCTAGAGCCAGAGAACCAGGTCAGCAGAGCTGCTGTAGAGCCAGAGAAACCAGGTCAGTAGAGCTGCTTTAGAGCGAGAGAACCAGGTCAGCAGAGCTGTTGTATAGCCAGAGAACCAGGTCAGCAGAGCTGCTCTAGAGCCTAAGAACTAGGTCAGCAGAGCTGCTCTAGAGCCAGAGCACCAGGTCAGCAGAGCTGCTATAGAGCCAGAGAAACCAGGTCAGCAGAGCTGCTTTAGAGTAAGAGAACCAGGTCAGCAGAGCTGCTTTAGAGCCAGAGAACCAGGTCAGCAGAGCTGCTCTAGAGCCAAAGATCCAGGTCAGCAGAGCTGCTCTAGAGCCATAGAACCAGGTCAGCAGAGGTGCTCTAGAGGCAGAGAACCAGGTCATTAGAGCTGATTTAGAGAGAGAGAACCAGGTCAGCAGAGCTGTTGTAGAGCAAGAAAACCAGGTCATCAGAGCTGCTCTAAAGCCTAAGAACCGGCTCAGCAGAGCTGCTCTAGAGCCAGAGAACCAGGTAAGCAGAGCTGCTTTAGAGCCAGAGAACCAGGTCAGCAGAGCTGCTGTAGAGCCAGAGAAACAGGTCAGCAGAGCTGCTCTAGAACCAGAGACCCAGGTCAGCAGAGCTGCTCAAGAGGCCGAGAACCATAGGTGCTGTAGAGCCAGAGAAACCAGGTCAGCAGAGCTGCTTTAGAGGGAGAGAAACAGGTCAGCAGAACTGCTTTAGAGCCAGAGATCCAGGTCAGCAGAGCTGCTCTAGAGGCAGAGAACCAGGTCAGCAGAGCTGCTTTAGAGCCAGAGAACCAGGTCAGCAGAGCTGCTCTAGAGGCAGAGAACCAGGTCAGCAGAGCTGCTTTAGAGGGAGAGAACGAGTTTAGCAGAGCGGCTTTAGAGCCAGAGAACCACGTCAGCAGAGCTGCTCTAGAGCCTAAGAACCGGGTCAGCAGAGCTGCTCTAGAGCCAGAGAACCAGGTCAGCAGAGCTGCTGTAGAGCCAGAGAAACCAGGTCAGTAGAGCTGCTTTAGAGCGAGAGAACCAGGTCAGCAGAGCTGTTGTATAGCCAGAGAACCAGGTCAGCAGAGCTGCTCTAGAGCCTAAGAACTAGGCCAGCAGAGCTGCTCTAGAGCCAGAGCACCAGGTCAGCAGAGCTGCTATAGAGCCAGAGAAACCAGGTCAGCAGAGCTGCTTTAGAGTAAGAGAACCAGGTCAGCAGAGCTGCTTTAGAGCCAGAGATCCAGGTCAGCAGAGCTGCTCTAGAGGCAGAGAACCAGGTCAGCAGAGCTGCTTTAGAGCCAGAGAACCAGGTCAGCAGAGCTGCTCTAGAGGCAGAGAACCAGGTCAGCAGAGCTGCTTTAGAGGGAGAGAACGAGTTTAGCAGAGCGGCTTTAGAGCCAGAGAACCACGTCAGCAGAGCTGCTCTAGAGCCTAAGAACCGGGTCAGCAGAGCTGCTCTAGAGCCAGAGAACCAGGTCAGCAGAGCTGCTGTAGAGCCAGAGAAACCAGGTCAGTAGAGCTGCTTTAGAGCGAGAGAACCAGGTCAGCAGAGCTGTTGTATAGCCAGAGAACCAGGTCAGCAGAGCTGCTCTAGAGCCTAAGAACTAGGCCAGCAGAGCTGCTCTAGAGCCAGAGCACCAGGTCAGCAGAGCTGCTATAGAGCCAGAGAAACCAGGTCAGCAGAGCTGCTTTAGAGTAAGAGAACCAGGTCAGCAGAGCTGCTTTAGAGCCAGAGAACCAGGTCAGCAGAGCTGCTCTAGAGCCAGGGAATCAACTCAGCAGAGCTGCTTTAGAGCCATAGAACTAGGTCAGCAGAGCTGCTTTAGAGCCAGAGAACCAGGTCAGCAGAGCTGCTCTAGAGGCTAAGATCCAGGTCAGCAGAGCTGCTCTAGAGCCAGAGAACCAGGTCAGCAGAGCTGCTGTAGAGCCAGAGAAACCAGGTCAGTAGAGCTGCTTTAGAGGGAGAGAACAAGGTCAGCAGAGCTGATCTAGAGTGAGAGAACCAGGTCAGCAGAGCTGCTCTAGAGCCAGAGAACCATGTCATCAGAACTGCTTTAAAGCCATAGACCCGGGTCAGCAGAGCTGCTTTAGAGCCAGAGAACCAGGTCAGCAGTGCTGCTCTAGAGCCAAAGAACCAGGTCAGCAGAGCTGCTCTAGAGCCATAGAACCAGGTCAGCAGAGGTGCTCTAGAGGCAGAGAACCAGGTCAGTAGAGCTGATTTAGAGGGAGAGAACCAGTTCAGCAGAGCTGCTTTGGAGCCAAGGGACCAGGTCAGCAGAGCTGCTTTAGAGCCAGAGAACCAGGTCAGCAGAACTGCTTTAGAGCCATAGAACCGGGTGAGCAGAGCTGCTTTAGAGCCAGAGAACCAGGTCAGCAGAGCTGTTGTAGAGCAAGAAAACCAGGTCATCAGAGCTGCTCTGAAGCCTAAGAACCGGCTCAGCAGAGCTGCTCTAGAGCCAGAGAACCAGGTAAGCAGAGCTGCTTTAGACACAGAGAACCAGGTCAGCAGAGCTGCTGTAGAGCCAGAGAAACAGGTCAGCAGAGCTGCTCTAGAACCAGAGACCCAGGTCAGCAGAGCTGCTCTAGAGGCCGAGAACCAGAGGTGCTGTAAAGCCAGAGAAACCAGGTCAGCAGAGCTGCTTTAGAGGGAGAGAAACAGGTCAGCAGAACTGCTTTAGAGCCAGAGATCCAGGTCAGCAGAGCTGCTCTAGAGGCAGAGAACCAGGTCAGCAGAGCTGCTTTAGAGCCAGAGAACCAGGTCAGCAGAGCTGCTCTAGAGGTAGAGAACCAGGTCAGCAGAGCTGCTTTAGAGGGAGTGAACGAGGTCAGCAGAGCGGCTTTAGAGCCAGAGAACCAGGTCAGCAGAGCTGCTCTAGAGCCTAAGAACCGGGTCAGCAGAGCTGCTCTAGAGCCAGAGAACCAGGTCAGCAGAGCTGCTGTAGAGCCAGAGAAACCAGGTCAGTAGAGCTGCTTTAGAGCGAGAGAACCAGGTCAGCAGAGCTGCTTTAGAGGGAGAGAACCAGTTCAGCACAGCTGCTTTAGAGCCAAGGGACCAGGTCAGCAGAGCTGCTCTAGAGCCAGAGAACCAGGTCAGCAGAACTGCTTTAGAGCCATAGAACTGGGTCAGCAGAGCTGTTTTGGAGGCAGAGAACCAGGTCAGCAGAGCTGTTGTATAGCCAGAGAAACCAGGTCAGCAGAGCTGCTTTAGAGGGAGAGAACCAGAGGTGCTTTAGAGGGAGAGAACCAGGTCAGCAGAGCTGCTCTAGAACCAGAGAAACCACGTCAGCAGAGCTGCTTTAGAGGGAGAGAACCAGGTCAGCAGAGCTGATTTAGAGCCAGAGAACCAGGTCAGCAGAGTTGCTCTAGAGGCAGAGAACCAGGTCAGCAGAGCTGATTTAGAGGGAGAGAACCAGGTCAGCAGAGCTGCTTTAGAGCCAGAGAACCAGGTCAGCAGAGCTGCTCTAGAGCCAGAAAACCAGGTCAACAGAGCTGCTTTAGAGCCATAGAACCAGGTCAACAGAGCTGCTTTAGAGCCAGAGAACCAGGTCAGCAGAGCTGCTCTAGAGCCAGAGCACCAGGTCAACAGATCTGCTGTAGAGCCAGAGAAAACAGGTCAGCAGATCTACTTTAGAGGGAGAGAACAAGGTCAGCAGAGCTGCTCTAGAGTGAGAGAACCAGGTCAGCAGAGCTGCTCTAGAGCCTAAGAACCGGGTCAGCAGAGCTGCTGCTTTAGAGCCAGAGATCCAGGTCAGCAGAGCTGCTCTAGAGCCCGAGAAACCAGGTCAGCAGAGCTGCTTTAGAGGGAGAGAACCAGGTCAGCAGAGCTGCTGTAGAGCCAGAGAACCAGGTCAGCAGAGCTGCTCTAGAACCAGAGCCCCAGGTCAGCAGAGCTGCTCTAGAGGCCAAGAACCAGATCTGCTGTAGAGCCAGAGAAAACAGGTCAGCAGAGCTGCTTTAGAGCCAGAGAACAAGGTCAGCAGAGCTGCTGCTTTAGAGCCATAGAACCAGGTCAGCAGAGCTGCTCTAGAGTGAGAGAACCAGGTCAGCAGAACTGCTTTAGAGCCATAGAACCGGGTCAGCAGAGCTGCTTTAGAGCCAGAGAACCAGGTCAGCAGAGCTGTTGCATAGCCAGAGAACCAGGTCAGCAGAGCTGCTTTAGAGCCTAAGAACTAGGTCAGCAGAGCTGCTCTAGAGCCAGAGCACCAGGTCAGCAGAGCTTCTGTAGAGCCAGAGAAACCAGGTCAGCAGAGCTGCTTTAGAGTGAGAGAACCAGGTCAGCAGAGCTGCTTTAGAGCCAGAGAACCAGGCCAGCAGAGCTGCTTTAGAGCCAGAGAACCAGGGCAGCAGAGCTGCTCCAGAGCCAGAGAATCAACCTAGCAGAGCTGCTTTAGAGCCATAGAACTAGGTCAGCAGAGCTGCTTTAGAGCCAGAGAACCAGGTCAGCAGAGCTGCTCTAGAGGCTAAGATCCAGGTCAGCAGAGCCGCTCTAGAGCCAGAGAACCAGGTCAGCAGAGCTGCTGTAGAGCCAGAGAAACCAGGTCAGTAGAGCTGCTTTAGAGGGAGAGAACAAGGTCAGCAGAGCTGCTCTAGAGTGAGAGAACCAGGTCAGCAGAGCTGCTCTAGAGCCAGAGAACCATGTCGTCAGAACTGCTTTAATGCCATAGACCCGGGTCAGCAGAGCTGCTTTAGAGCCAAAGAACCAGGTCAGCAGAGCTGCTCTAGAGCCATAGAACCAGGTCAGCAGAGGTGCTCTAGAGGCAGAGAACCAGGTCAGTAGAGCTGATTTAGAGGGAGAGAACCAGTTCAGCAGAGCTGCTTCAGAGCCAAGGGACCAGGTCAGCAGAGCTGCTCTAGAGCCAGAGAACCAGGTCAGCAGAGCTGTTGTATAGCCAGAGAACCAGGTCAGCAGTGCTGCTCTAGAGCCTATGAACTAGGTCAGCAGAGCTGCTCTAGAGCCAGAGCACCAGGTCAGCAGAGCTGCTGTAGAGCCAGAGAAACCAGGTCAGCAGAGCTACTTTAGAGGGAGAGAACAAGGACAGCATAGCTGCTCTAGAGTGAGAGAACCATGTCAGCAGAGCTACTCTAGAGCCAGAGAACCAGGTCAGCAGATCTGCTCTAGAGCCAGAGAATCAAGTCAGCAGAGCTGCTTTAGAGCCATAGAACTAGGTCAGCAGAGCTGCTTTAGAACCAGAGAACCAGGTCAGCAGAGCTGCTCTAGAGGCTAAGATCCAGGTCATCAGAGCTGCTCTAGAGCCAGAGAACCAGGTCAGCAGTGCTGCTGTAGAGCCAGAGAAACCAGGTCAGTAGAGCTGCTTTAGAGGGAGAGAACAAGGTCAGCAGAGCTGCTCTAGAGTGAGAGAACCAGGTCAGCAGAGCTGCTCTATAGCCAGAGAACCATGTAGTCAGAACTGCTTTAAAGCCATAGACTCGGGTCAGCAGAGCTGCTTTAGAGCCAGAGAACCAGGTCAGCAGAGCTGCTCTAGAGCCAAAGATCCAGGTCAGCAGAGCTGCTCTAGAGCCATAGAACCAGGTCAGCAGAGGTGCTCTAGAGGCAGAGAACCAGGTCAGTAGAGCTGATTTAGAGAGAGAGAACCAGGTCAGCAGAGCTGTTGTAGAGCAAGAAAACCAGGTCATCAGAGCTGCTCTAAAGCCTAAGAACCGGCTCAGCAGAGCTGCTCTAGAGCCAGAGAACCAGGTAAGCAGAGCTGCTTTAGAGCCAGAGAACCAGGTCAGCAGAGCTGCTGTAGAGCCAGAGAAACAGGTCAGCAGAGCTGCTCTAGAACCAGAGACCCAGGTCAGCAGAGCTGCTCAAGAGGCCGAGAACCATAGGTGCTGTAGAGCCAGAGAAACCAGGTCAGCAGAGCTGCTTTAGAGGGAGAGAAACAGGTCAGCAGAACTTCTTTAGAGCCAGAGATCCAGGTCAGCAGAGCTGCTCTAGAGGCAGAGAACCAGGTCAGCAGAGCTGCTTTAGAGCCAGAGAACCAGGTCAGCAGAGCTGCTCTAGAGGCAGAGAACCAGGTCAGCAGAGCTGCTTTAGAGGGAGAGAACGAGGTTAGCAGAGCGGCTTTAGAGCCAGAGAACCACGTCAGCAGAGCTGCTCTAGAGCCTAAGAACCGGGTCAGCAGAGCTGCTCTAGAGCCAGAGAACCAGGTCAGCAGAGCTGCTGTAGAGCCAGAGAAACCAGGTCAGTAGAGCTGCTTTAGAGCGAGAGAACCAGGTCAGCAGAGCTGTTGTATAGCCAGAGAACCAGGTCAGCAGAGCTGCTCTAGAGCCTAAGAACTAGGTCAGCAGAGCTGCTCTAGAGCCAGAGCACCAGGTCAGCAGAGCTGCTATAGAGCCAGAGAAACCAGGTCAGCAGAGCTGCTTTAGAGTAAGAGAACCAGGTCAGCAGAGCTGCTTTAGAGCCAGAGAACCAGGTCAGCAGAGCTGCTCTAGAGCCAAAGATCCAGGTCAGCAGAGCTGCTCTAGAGCCATAGAACCAGGTCAGCAGAGGTGCTCTAGAGGCAGAGAACCAGGTCATTAGAGCTGATTTAGAGAGAGAGAACCAGGTCAGCAGAGCTGTTGTAGAGCAAGAAAACCAGGTCATCAGAGCTGCTCTAAAGCCTAAGAACCGGCTCAGCAGAGCTGCTCTAGAGCCAGAGAACCAGGTAAGCAGAGCTGCTTTAGAGCCAGAGAACCAGGTCAGCAGAGCTGCTGTAGAGCCAGAGAAACAGGTCAGCAGAGCTGCTCTAGAACCAGAGACCCAGGTCAGCAGAGCTGCTCAAGAGGCCGAGAACCATAGGTGCTGTAGAGCCAGAGAAACCAGGTCAGCAGAGCTGCTTTAGAGGGAGAGAAACAGGTCAGCAGAACTGCTTTAGAGCCAGAGATCCAGGTCAGCAGAGCTGCTCTAGAGGCAGAGAACCAGGTCAGCAGAGCTGCTTTAGAGCCAGAGAACCAGGTCAGCAGAGCTGCTCTAGAGGCAGAGAACCAGGTCAGCAGAGCTGCTTTAGAGGGAGAGAACGAGTTTAGCAGAGCGGCTTTAGAGCCAGAGAACCACGTCAGCAGAGCTGCTCTAGAGCCTAAGAACCGGGTCAGCAGAGCTGCTCTAGAGCCAGAGAACCAGGTCAGCAGAGCTGCTGTAGAGCCAGAGAAACCAGGTCAGTAGAGCTGCTTTAGAGCGAGAGAACCAGGTCAGCAGAGCTGTTGTATAGCCAGAGAACCAGGTCAGCAGAGCTGCTCTAGAGCCTAAGAACTAGGCCAGCAGAGCTGCTCTAGAGCCAGAGCACCAGGTCAGCAGAGCTGCTATAGAGCCAGAGAAACCAGGTCAGCAGAGCTGCTTTAGAGTAAGAGAACCAGGTCAGCAGAGCTGCTTTAGAGCCAGAGAACCAGGTCAGCAGAGCTGCTCTAGAGCCAGGGAATCAACTCAGCAGAGCTGCTTTAGAGCCATAGAACTAGGTCAGCAGAGCTGCTTTAGAGCCAGAGAACCAGGTCAGCAGAGCTGCTCTAGAGGCTAAGATCCAGGTCAGCAGAGCTGCTCTAGAGCCAGAGAACCAGGTCAGCAGAGCTGCTGTAGAGCCAGAGAAACCAGGTCAGTAGAGCTGCTTTAGAGGGAGAGAACAAGGTCAGCAGAGCTGATCTAGAGTGAGAGAACCAGGTCAGCAGAGCTGCTCTAGAGCCAGAGAACCATGTCATCAGAACTGCTTTAAAGCCATAGACCCGGGTCAGCAGAGCTGCTTTAGAGCCAGAGAACCAGGTCAGCAGTGCTGCTCTAGAGCCAAAGAACCAGGTCAGCAGAGCTGCTCTAGAGCCATAGAACCAGGTCAGCAGAGGTGCTCTAGAGGCAGAGAACCAGGTCAGTAGAGCTGATTTAGAGGGAGAGAACCAGTTCAGCAGAGCTGCTTTGGAGCCAAGGGACCATGTCAGCAGAGCTGCTTTAGAGCCAGAGAACCAGGTCAGCAGAACTGCTTTAGAGCCATAGAACCGGGTGAGCAGAGCTGCTTTAGAGCCAGAGAACCAGGTCAGCAGAGCTGTTGTAGAGCAAGAAAACCAGGTCATCAGAGCTGCTCTGAAGCCTAAGAACCGGCTCAGCAGAGCTGCTCTAGAGCCAGAGAACCAGGTAAGCAGAGCTGCTTTAGACACAGAGAACCAGGTCAGCAGAGCTGCTGTAGAGCCAGAGAAACAGGTCAGCAGAGCTGCTCTAGAACCAGAGACCCAGGTCAGCAGAGCTGCTCAAGAGGCCGAGAACCAGAGGTGCTGTAGAGCCAGAGAAACCAGGTCAGCAGAGCTGCTTTAGAGGGAGAGAAACAGGTCAGCAGAACTGCTTTAGAGCCAGAGATCCAGGTCAGCAGAGCTGCTCTAGAGGCAGAGAACCAGGTCAGCAGAGCTGCTTTAGAGCCAGAGAACCAGGTCAGCAGAGCTGCTCTAGAGGCAGAGAACCAGGTCAGCAGAGCTGCTTTAGAGGGAAAGAACGAGGTTAGCAGAGCGGCTTTAGAGCCAGAGAACCACGTCAGCAGAGCTGCTCTAGAGCCTAAGAACCGGGTCAGCAGAGCTGCTCTAGAGCCAGAGAACCAGGTCAGCAGAGCTGCTGTAGAGCCAGAGAAACCAGGTCAGTAGAGCTGCTTTAGAGCGAGAGAACCAGGTCAGCAGAGCTGTTGTATAGCCAGAGAACCAGGTCAGCAGAGCTGCTCTAGAGCCTAAGAACTAGGTCAGCAGAGCTGCTCTAGAGCCAGAGCACCAGGTCAGCAGAGCTGCTATAGAGCCAGAGAAACCAGGTCAGCAGAGCTGCTTTAGAGTAAGAGAACCAGGTCAGCAGAGCTGCTTTAGAGCCAGAGAACCAGGTCAGCAGAGCTGCTCTAGAGCCAGGGAATCAACTCAGCAGAGCTGCTTTAGAGCCATAGAACTAGGTCAGCAGAGCTGCTTTAGAGCCAGAGAACCAGGTCAGCAGAGCTGCTCTAGAGGCTAAGATCCAGGTCAGCAGAGCTGCTCTAGAGCCAGAGAACCAGGTCAGCAGTGCTGCTGTAGAGCCAGAGAAACCAGGTCAGTAGAGCTGCTTTAGAGGGAGAGAACAAGGTCAGCAGAGCTGATCTAGAGTGAGAGAACCAGGTCAGCAGAGCTGCTCTAGAGCCAGAGAACCATGTCATCAGAACTGCTTTAAAGCCATAGACCCGGGTCAGCAGAGCTGCTTTAGAGCCAGAGAACCAGGTCAGCAGTGCTGCTCTAGAGCCAAAGAACCAGGTCAGCAGAGCTGCTCTAGAGCCATAGAACCAGGTCAGCAGAGGTGCTCTAGAGGCAGAGAACCAGGTCAGTAGAGCTGATTTAGAGGGAGAGAACCAGTTCAGCAGAGCTGCTTTGGAGCCAAGGGACCAGGTCAGCAGAGCTGCTTTAGAGCCAGAGAACCAGGTCAGCAGAACTGCTTTAGAGCCATAGAACCGGGTGAGCAGAGCTGCTTTAGAGCCAGAGAACCAGGTCAGCAGAGCGGTTGTAGAGCCAGAGAACCAGGTCAGCAGTGCTGCTCTAGAGCCTAAGAACTAGGTCAGCAGAGCTGCTGTAGAGCCAGATAAACCAGGTCAGCAGAGCTGCTTTAGAGTAAGAGAACCAGGCCAGCAGAGCTGCTTTAGAGCCATAGAACTAGGTCAGCAGAGCTGCTTTAGAGCCAGAGAACCAGGTCAGCAGAGCTGCTCTAGAGGCTAAGATCCAGGTCAGCAGAGCTGCTCTAGAGCCAGAGAACCAGGTCAGCAGAGCTGCTGTAGAGCCAGAGAAACCAGGTCAGTAGAGCTGCTTTAGAGGGAGAGAACAAGGTCAGCAGAGCTGCTCTAGGGTGAAATAAAACAGGTCAGCAGAACTGCTTTAGAGCCATAGAACCGGGTCAGCAGAGCTGCTTTAGAGCCAGAGAACCAGGTCAGCAGAGCTGTTGTATAGCCAGAGAACCAGGTCAGCAGAGCTGCTTTAGAGCCTAAGAACTAGGTCAGCAGAGCTGCTCTAGAGCCAGAGCACCAGGTCAGCAGAGCTGCTGTAGAGCCAGAGAAACCAGGTTAGCAGAGCTGCTTTAGAGTAAGAGAACCAGGTCAGCAGAGCTGCTTTAGAGCCAGAGAACCAGGCCAGCAGAGCTGCTTTAGAGCCAGAGAACCAGGTCAGCAGAGCTGCTCTAGAGCCAGAGAATCAACCCAGCAGAGCTGCTTTAGAGCCATAGAACTAGGTCAGCAGAGCTGCTTTAGAGCCAGAGAACCAGGTCAGCAGAGCTGCTCTAGAGGCTAAGATCAAGGTCAGCAGAGCCGCTCTAGAGCCAGAGAACCAGGTCAGCAGAGCTGCTGTAGAGCCAGAGAAACCAGGTCAGTAGAGCTGCTTTAGAGGGAGAGAACAAGGTCAGCAGAGCTGCTCTAGAGTGAGAGAACCAGGTCAGCAGAGCTGCTCTAGAGCCAGAGAACCACGTCGTCAGAACTGCTTTAAAGCCATAGACCCGGGTCAGCAGAGCTGCTTTAGAGCCAAAGAACCAGGTCAGCAGAGCTGCTCTAGAGCCATAGAACCAGGTCAGTAGAGCTGATTTAGAGGGAGAGAACCAGTTCAGGAGAGCTGCTTTGGAGCCAAGGGACCAGGTCAGCAGAGCTGCTCTAGAACCAGAGAGCCAGGTCAGCAGAGCTGTTGTATAGCCAGAGAACCAGGTCAGCAGAGCTGCTCTAGAGCCTAAGAACTAGGTCAGCAGAGCTGCTCTAGAGCCAGAGCACCAGGTCAGCTGAGCTGCTGTAGAGCCAGAGAAACCAGGTCAGCACAGCTGCTTTAGAGTAAGAGAACAAGGTCAGCAGAGCTGCTTTAGAGCCAGAGAACCAGGCCAGCAGAGCTGCTTTAGAGCCAGAGAATCAGGTCAGCAGAGCTGCTCTAGAGCCAGAGAATCAACTCAGCAGAGCTGCTTTAGAGCCATAGAACTAGGTCAGCAGAGCTGCTTTAGAGCCAGAGAACCAGGTCAGCAGAGCTGCTCTAGAGGCTAAGATCCAGGTCAGCAGAGCTGCTCTAGAGCCAGAGAACCAGGTCAGCAGAGCTGCTGTAGAGCCAGAGAAACCAGGTCAGTAGAGCTGCTTTAGAGGGAGAGAACAAGGTCAGCAGAGCTGGTCTAGAGTGAGAGAACCAGTTCAGCAGAGCAGCTCTAGAGCCAGAGAACCACGTCAGCAGAGCTGCTCTAGAGCCTAAGAACCGGGTCAGCAGAGCTGCTCTAGAGCCAGAGAACCAGGTCAGCAGAGCTGCTGTAGAGCCAGAGAAACCAGGTCAGTAGAGCTGCTTTAGAGCGAGAGAACCAGGTCAGCAGAGCTGTTGTATAGCCAGAGAACCAGGTCAGCAGAGCTGCTCTAGAGCCTAAGAACTAGGTCAGCAGAGCTGCTCTAGAGCCAGAGCACCAGGTCAGCAGAGCTGCTATAGAGCCAGAGAAACCAGGTCAGCAGAGCTGCTTTAGAGTAAGAGAACCAGGTCAGCAGAGCTGCTTTAGAGCCAGAGAACCAGGTCAGCAGAGCTGCTCTAGAGCCAGGGAATCAACTCAGCAGAGCTGCTTTAGAGCCATAGAACTAGGTCAGCAGAGCTGCTTTAGAGCCAGAGAACCAGGTCAGCAGAGCTGCTCTAGAGGCTAAGATCCAGGTCAGCAGAGCTGCTCTAGAGCCAGAGAACCAGGTCAGCAGTGCTGCTGTAGAGCCAGAGAAACCAGGTCAGTAGAGCTGCTTTAGAGGGAGAGAACAAGGTCAGCAGAGCTGATCTAGAGTGAGAGAACCAGGTCAGCAGAGCTGCTCTAGAGCCAGAGAACCATGTCATCAGAACTGCTTTAAAGCCATAGACCCGGGTCAGCAGAGCTGCTTTAGAGCCAGAGAACCAGGTCAGCAGTGCTGCTCTAGAGCCAAAGAACCAGGTCAGCAGAGCTGCTCTAGAGCCATAGAACCAGGTCAGCAGAGGTGCTCTAGAGGCAGAGAACCAGGTCAGTAGAGCTGATTTAGAGGGAGAGAACCAGTTCAGCAGAGCTGCTTTGGAGCCAAGGGACCAGGTCAGCAGAGCTGCTTTAGAGCCAGAGAACCAGGTCAGCAGAACTGCTTTAGAGCCATAGAACCGGGTGAGCAGAGCTGCTTTAGAGCCAGAGAACCAGGTCAGCAGAGCGGTTGTAGAGCCAGAGAACCAGGTCAGCAGTGCTGCTCTAGAGCCTAAGAACTAGGTCAGCAGAGCTGCTGTAGAGCCAGATAAACCAGGTCAGCAGAGCTGCTTTAGAGTAAGAGAACCAGGCCAGCAGAGCTGCTTTAGAGCCATAGAACTAGGTCAGCAGAGCTGCTTTAGAGCCAGAGAACCAGGTCAGCAGAGCTGCTCTAGAGGCTAAGATCCAGGTCAGCAGAGCTGCTCTAGAGCCAGAGAACCAGGTCAGCAGAGCTGCTGTAGAGCCAGAGAAACCAGGTCAGTAGAGCTGCTTTAGAGGGAGAGAACAAGGTCAGCAGAGCTGCTCTAGGGTGAAATAAAACAGGTCAGCAGAACTGCTTTAGAGCCATAGAACCGGGTCAGCAGAGCTGCTTTAGAGCCAGAGAACCAGGTCAGCAGAGCTGTTGTATAGCCAGAGAACCAGGTCAGCAGAGCTGCTTTAGAGCCTAAGAACTAGGTCAGCAGAGCTGCTCTAGAGCCAGAGCACCAGGTCAGCAGAGCTGCTGTAGAGCCAGAGAAACCAGGTTAGCAGAGCTGCTTTAGAGTAAGAGAACCAGGTCAGCAGAGCTGCTTTAGAGCCAGAGAACCAGGCCAGCAGAGCTGCTTTAGAGCCAGAGAACCAGGTCAGCAGAGCTGCTCTAGAGCCAGAGAATCAACCCAGCAGAGCTGCTTTAGAGCCATAGAACTAGGTCAGCAGAGCTGCTTTAGAGCCAGAGAACCAGGTCAGCAGAGCTGCTCTAGAGGCTAAGATCAAGGTCAGCAGAGCCGCTCTAGAGCCAGAGAACCAGGTCAGCAGAGCTGCTGTAGAGCCAGAGAAACCAGGTCAGTAGAGCTGCTTTAGAGGGAGAGAACAAGGTCAGCAGAGCTGCTCTAGAGTGAGAGAACCAGGTCAGCAGAGCTGCTCTAGAGCCAGAGAACCACGTCGTCAGAACTGCTTTAAAGCCATAGACCCGGGTCAGCAGAGCTGCTTTAGAGCCAAAGAACCAGGTCAGCAGAGCTGCTCTAGAGCCATAGAACCAGGTCAGTAGAGCTGATTTAGAGGGAGAGAACCAGTTCAGGAGAGCTGCTTTGGAGCCAAGGGACCAGGTCAGCAGAGCTGCTCTAGAACCAGAGAGCCAGGTCAGCAGAGCTGTTGTATAGCCAGAGAACCAGGTCAGCAGAGCTGCTCTAGAGCCTAAGAACTAGGTCAGCAGAGCTGCTCTAGAGCCAGAGCACCAGGTCAGCTGAGCTGCTGTAGAGCCAGAGAAACCAGGTCAGCACAGCTGCTTTAGAGTAAGAGAACAAGGTCAGCAGAGCTGCTTTAGAGCCAGAGAACCAGGCCAGCAGAGCTGCTTTAGAGCCAGAGAATCAGGTCAGCAGAGCTGCTCTAGAGCCAGAGAATCAACTCAGCAGAGCTGCTTTAGAGCCATAGAACTAGGTCAGCAGAGCTGCTTTAGAGCCAGAGAACCAGGTCAGCAGAGCTGCTCTAGAGGCTAAGATCCAGGTCAGCAGAGCTGCTCTAGAGCCAGAGAACCAGGTCAGCAGAGCTGCTGTAGAGCCAGAGAAACCAGGTCAGTAGAGCTGCTTTAGAGGGAGAGAACAAGGTCAGCAGAGCTGGTCTAGAGTGAGAGAACCAGTTCAGCAGAGCAGCTCTAGAGCCAGAGAACCATGTTGTCAGAACTGCTTTAAAACCATAGACCCGGGTCAGCAGAGCTGCTTTAGAGCCAGAGAACCAGGTCAGCAGAGCTGCTCTAGAGCCCAAGAACCAGGTCACCAGAGCTGCTCTAGAGTCATAGAACCAGTTCAGCAGAGCTGCTTAGGAGCCAAGGGACCAGGTCAGCAGAGCTGCTTTAGAGCCAGAGAACCAGGTCAGCAGAGCGGTTGTAGAGCCAGAGAACCAGGTCCGCAGTGCTGCTCTAGAGCCTAAGAACTAGGTCAGCAGAGCTGCTCTAGAGCCAGAGCACCAGGTCAGCAGAGCTGCTGTAGAGCCAGATAATCCAGGTCAGCAGAGCTGCTTTAGTGTAAGAGAACCAGGCCAGCAGAGCTGCTTTAGAGCCATAGAACTAGGTCAGCAGAGCTGCTTTAGAGCCAGAGAACCAGGTCAGCAGAGCTGCTCTAGAGGCTAAGATCCAGATCAGCAGAGCTGCTCTAGAGTCAGAAAACGAGGTCAGCAGAGCTGCTGTAGAGCCAGAGAAACCAGGTCAGTAGAGCTGCTTTAGAGGGAGAGAACAAGGTCAGCAGAGCTGCTCTAGAATGAGAGAACCAGGTCAGCAGAACTGCTTTAGAGCCATAGAACCAGGTCAACAGAGCTGCTATAGAGCCAGAGCGTTACAACAAACAAATGATGGACGGAATGCTGACAATGCAGACATTCTCCCCCAGTCAAGAGATCTGGGTTAAATCCATCGTTCTTTTGCCCACTACGCCACCCCAGTTCAGACATGGCCATATGCAAATCAGTCTTGACCCTGTGCCTCATGGGAACAGTCCAGCCCGAACTGCCAAGCCATGTCTTCCCTGGACTGGAATCAAGCATCCTAGGACCGGTTTCTGGCTATCAGCCGTCATCAGCCAGAATAGCTTGACTCCAGTGGCGTAGTGAGCACGGGTCCCACGTCTGGGAATACCCATCCCACTTAGGGCGAAAAGCGTTACAACAAACAAATGATGGACGGAATGCTGACAATGCAGACATTCTCCCCCAGTCAAGAGATCTGGGTTAAATCCATCGTTCTTTTGCCCACTACGCCACCCCAGTTCAGACATGGCCATATGCAAATCAGTCTTGACCCTGTGCCTCATTGGAACAGTCCAGCCCGAATTGCCAAGCCATGTCTTCCCTGGACTGGAATCAAGCATCCTAGGACCGGTTTCTGGCTATCAGCCGTCATCAGCCAGAATAGCTTGACTCCAGTGGCGTAGTGAGCACGGGTCCCACGTCTGGGAATACCCATCCCACTTAGGGCGAAAAGCGTTACAACAAACAAATGATGGACGGAATGCTGACAATGCAGACATTCTCCCCCAGTCAAGAGATCTGGGTTAAATCCATCGTTCTTTTGCCCACTACGCCACCCCAGTTCAGACATGGCCATATGCAAATCAGTCTTGACCCTGTGCCTCATGGGAACAGTCCAGCCCGAACTGCCAAGCCATGTCTTCCCTGGACTGGAATCAAGCATCCTAGGACCGGTTTCTGGCTATCAGCCGTCATCAGCCAGAATAGCTTGACTCCAGTGGCGTAGTGAGCACGGGTCCCACGTCTGGGAATACCCATCCCACTTAGGGCGAAAAGCGTTACAACAAACAAATGATGGACGGAATGCTGACAATGCAGACATTCTCCCCCAGTCAAGAGATCTGGGTTAAATCCATCGTTCTTTTGCCCACTACGCCACCCCAGTTCAGACATGGCCATATGCAAATCAGTCTTGACCCTGTGCCTCATGGGAACAGTCCAGCCCGAACTGCCAAGCCATGTCTTCCCTGGACTGGAATCAAGCATCCTAGGACCGGTTTCTGGCTATCAGCCGTCATCAGCCAGAATAGCTTGACTCCAGTGGCGTAGTGAGCACGGGTCCCACGTCTGGGAATACCCATCCCACTTAGGGCGAAAAGCGTTACAACAAACAAATGATGGACGGAATGCTGACAATGCAGACATTCTCCCCCAGTCAAGAGATCTGGGTTAAATCCATCGTTCTTTTGCCCACTACGCCACCCCAGTTCAGACATGGCCATATGCAAATCAGTCTTGACCCTGTGCCTCATGGGAACAGTCCAGCCGGAACTGCCAAGCCATGTCTTCCCTGGACTGGAATCAAGCATCCTAGGACCGGTTTCTGGCTATCAGCCGTCATCAGCCAGAATAGCTTGACTCCAGTGGCGTAGTGAGCACGGGTCCCACGTCTGGGAATACCCATCCCACTTAGGGCGAAAAGCGTTACAACAAACAAATGATGGACGGAATGCTGACAATGCAGACATTCTCCCCCAGTCAAGAGATCTGGGTTAAATCCATCGTTCTTTTGCCCACTACGCCACCCCAGTTCAGACATGGCCATATGCAAATCAGTCTTGACCCTGTGCCTCATGGGAACAGTCCAGCCCGAACTGCCAAGCCATGTCTTCCCTGGACTGGAATCAAGCATCCTAGGACCGGTTTCTGGC
This sequence comes from Triturus cristatus, assembly GCF_964204655.1. Classification (NCBI taxonomy): domain Eukaryota; kingdom Metazoa; phylum Chordata; class Amphibia; order Caudata; family Salamandridae; genus Triturus; species Triturus cristatus. The sequence goes on from NW_028188361.1 coordinate 50,839, forward strand.
TATCAGCCGTCATCAGCCAGAATAGCTTGACTCCAGTGGCGTAGTGAGCACGGGTCCCACGTCTGGGAATACCCATCCCACTTAGGGCGAAAAGCGTTACAACAAACAAATGATGGACGGAATGCTGACAATGCAGACATTCTCCCCCAGTCAAGAGATCTGGGTTAAATCCATCGTTCTTTTGCCCACTACGCCACCCCAGTTCAGACATGGCCATATGCAAATCAGTCTTGACCCTGTGCCTCATGGGAACAGTCCAGCCCGAACTGCCAAGCCATGTCTTCCCTGGACTGGAATCAAGCATCCTAGGACCGGTTTCTGGCTATCAGCCGTCATCAGCCAGAATAGCTTGACTCCAGTGGCGTAGTGAGCACGGGTCCCACGTCTGGGAATACCCATCCCACTTAGGGCGAAAAGCGTTACAACAAACAAATGATGGACGGAATGCTGACAATGCAGACATTCTCCCCCAGTCAAGAGATCTGGGTTAAATCCATCGTTCTTTTGCCCACTACGCCACCCCAGTTCAGACATGGCCATATGCAAATCAGTCTTGACCCTGTGCCTCATGGGAACAGTCCAGCCCGAACTGCCAAGCCATGTCTTCCCTGGACTGGAATCAAGCATCCTAGGACCGGTTTCTGGCTATCAGCCGTCATCAGCCAGAATAGCTTGACTCCAGTGGCGTAGTGAGCACGGGTCCCACGTCTGGGAATACCCATCCCACTTAGGGCGAAAAGCGTTACAACAAACAAATGATGGACGGAATGCTGACAATGCAGACATTCTCCCCCAGTCAAGAGAACCAGGTCAGCAGAGCTGCTCTAGAGCCTAAGAACCGGGTCAGCGGAGCTGCTGCTTTAGAGCCAGAGAACCACGTCAGCAGAGCTGCTCTAGAGCCCGAGAAACCAGGTCAGCAGAGCTTCTTTAGAGGGAGAGAACCAGGTCAGCAGAGCTGCTGTAGAGCCAGAGAACCAGGTCAGCAGAGCTGCTCTAGAACCAGAGCCCCAGGTCAGCAGAGCTGCTCTAGAGGCCAAGAACCAGAGCTGCTGTAGAGCCAGAGAAAACAGGTCAGCAGAGCTGCTTTAGAGCCAGAGAACCAGGTCAGCAGAGCTGCTGCTTTAGAGCCATAGAACCAGGTCAGCAGAGGTGCTCTAGAGGCAGAGAACCAGGTCAGTAGAGCTGATTTAGAGGGAGAGAACCAGGTCAGCAGAGCTGCTTTAGAGCCAGAAAACCAGGTCAGCAGAGCTGCTCTAGAGCCAGAAAACCATGTAATCGGAGCTGCTCTAAAGCCTAAGAACCGGGTCAGCAGAGCTGCTCTAGAGCCAGAGAACCAGGTAAGCAGAGCTGCTTTAGAGCCAGAGAACCAGGTCAGCAGAGATGCTCTAGAGCCAGAGAACAGATGTCAGCAGAGCTGCTTTAGAGGGAGAGAACCAGGTTACCAGCTATATTGTTTTCTTTGGTCCTTTTTTTTAGAATAATTGGTCCAACAATGGATTCCCTATCACTTTGAGTGAACATTGTGTACTACACGCGACTTAATCTTAATAAGAGATTTTGCGTTCACTTTTAAATTTGCGGTTGAGTGTACTTTTTGGTGACCTCAGATTTTTATTCATATACTTTGGTCATGTATATTTATACTTCTTTACTCATGATGCAATTGTTGTCTGGTGTGCCCACTATATTATTGGGCTTTTTATATGTGTGTTTCAGACGTGCTATTATACACCAAATGTGCGATACGTCATTTTGATCTGGGTATTGCCCGATTCAACGAATATGGAATAAGATTTCTCTCGTGTTACTTACTCCTTGGTGAGCCCAACCTTTTGTTTCTTGTTTCTTTCCCTTTCCTTGTTTCTCTAGCTTGGATTCAGTTATAGCCTTTTGATTAGACTGTTACTTTTTTGATATATATAATAATGTATTTGTTCTTTGTTTCTTTAGTATTTGCCTCTGCTACTTTGAGTCCTTTTTGCTTTTTCTGGTTTTTTCCTGTCTTTGCCTGTTTCCGCTTGTTATTTTTCTTGATATATAAAGTTGGTATACACAATTCTTGCTTTTCAATCTTTGAGACAGAAGTATACAAATTAGAAAAAGCCTACACTTACAGAATTTTAACATATTGATATGTATGTATATACATGTTGTACTTTAGGTTGGTTTTGTGTTCCATTTTGATGTGTGGTAATTGTGGAATTTTTAGTTATTTTATATGTTGTGATGTAAATGTATTGTTTATATACATGTTTTTGTTTATATATGTTGTTCTATGTATTGATTTCAGCCCTGAAGAAGTTCCTGTGTTCTAGGAACGAAACGCGTTGGCTGTCTATTCTCTTTAATAAACAAGAAGATCAAGAAAAATTATTTGGAATATATATCAATTTGGACTTTGTTTTTTGAGTGCACCTTCCTTTGTGTTAAAAACTTTTGGTCCTGCCCCGCATCTAACAACGACGGATGTTGGAAGTTGTTGCACCACGTACACAGACATAGGGTACTCTAATAAGAAGGAAAACAGTTGGAATTCAAGTGCTTGACCTTGGTCCGTCGTTGGGTTTGCTTTAGAGCCAGAGAACCAGGTCAGCAGAGCTGTTGTATAGCCAGAGAACCAGGTCAGCAGAGCTGCTTTAGAGCCTAAGAACTAGGTCAGCAGAGCTGCTCTAGAGCCAGAGCACCAGGTCAGCAGAGCTACTGTAGAGCCAGAGAAACCAGGTCAGCAGAGCTGCTTTAGAGTAAGAGAACCAGGTCAGCAGAGCTGCTTTAGAGCCAGAGAACCAGACCAGCAGAGCTGCTTTAGAGCCATAGAACTAGGTCAGCAGAGCTGCTTTAGAGCCAGAGAACCAGGTCAGCAGAGCTGCTCTAGAGGCTAAGATCCAGGTCAGTAGAGCCGCTCTAGAGCCAGAGAACCAGGTCAGCAGAGCTGCTGTAGAGCCAGAGAAACCAGGTCAGTAGAGCTGCTTTAGAGGGAGAGAACAAGGTCAGCAGAGCTGCTCTAGAGTGAGAGAACCAGGTCAGCAGAGCTGCTCTAGAGCCAGAAAACCATGTCATCAGAACTGCTTTAAAGCCATAGACCCGGGTCAGCAGAGCTGCTTTAGAGCCAAAGAACCAGGTCAGCAGAGCTGCTCTAGAGCCATAGAACTAGGTCAGCAGAGGTGCTCTAGAGGCAGAGAACCAGGTCAGTAGAGCTGATTTAGAGGGAGAGAACCAGTTCAGCAGGGCTGCTTTGGAGCCAAGGGACCAGGTCAGCAGAGCTGCTCTAGAGCCAGAGAACCAGGTAAGCGGAGCTGCTTTAGAGCCAGAGAACCAGGTCAGCAGAGCTGCTGTAGAGCCAGAGAAACAGGTCAGCAGAGCTGCTCTAGAACCAGAGACCCAGGTCAGCAGAGCTGCTCAAGATGCTGAGAACCAGAGCTGCTGTAGAGCCAGAGAAACCAGGTCAGCAGAGCTGCTTTAGAGGGAGAGAAATAGGTCAGCAGAACTGCTTTAGAGCCAGAGATCCAGGTCAGCAGAGCTGCTCTAGAGGCAGAGAACCAGGCCAGCAGAGCTGCTTTAGAGCCAGAGAACCAGGTCAGCAGAGCTGCTTTAGAGGGAGAGAACGAGGTCAGCAGAGCGGCTTTAGAACCAGAGAACCAGGTCAGCAGAGCTGCTCTAGAGCCTAAGAACCGGGTCAGCAGAGCTGCTCTAGAGCCAGAGAACCAGGTCAGCAGAGCTGCTGTAGAGCCAGAGAAATCAGGTCAGTAGAGCTGCTTTAGAGCGAGAGAACCAGGTCAGCAGAGCTGCTTTAGAGGGAGAGAACCAGTTCAGCAGAGCTGCTTTAGAGCCAAGGGACCAGGTCAGCAGAGCTGCTCTAGAGCCAGAGAACCAGGTCAGCAGAACTGCTTTAGAGCCATAGAACCGGGTCAGCAGAGCTGTTTTGGAGGCAGAGAACCAGGTCAGCAGAGCTGTTGTATAGCCAGAGAAACCAGGTCAGCAGAGCCGCTTTAGAGGGAGAGAACCAGAGGTGCTTTAGAGGGAGAGAACCAGGTTAGCAGAGCTGCTCTAGAACCAGAGAAACCACGTCAGCAGAGCTGCTTTAGAGGGAGAGAACCAGGTCAGCAGAGCTGATTTAGAGCCAGAGAACCAGGTCAGCAGAGTTGCTCTAGAGGCAGAGAACCAGGTCAGCAGAGCTGATTTAGAGGGAGAGAAACAGGTCAGCAGAGCTGCTTTAGAGCCAGAGAACCAGGTCAGCAGAGCTGCTCTAGAGCCAGGTCAACAGAGCTGCTTTAGAGCCATAGAACCAGGTCAACAGAGCTGCTTTAGAGCCAGAGAACCAGGTCAGCAGAGCTGCTCTAGAGCCTAAGACCCGGGTCAGCAGACCTGCTGCTTTAGAGCCAGAAAACCAGGTCAGCAGAGCTGCTCTAGAGCCCGAGAAACCAGGTCAGCAGAGCTGCTTTAGAGGGAGAGAACCAGGTCAGCAGAGCTGCTGTAGAGCCAGAGAACCAGGTCAGCAGAGCTGCTCTAGAACCAGAGACCCAGGTCAGCAGAGCTGCTCTAGAGGCCAAGAACCAGAGCTGCTGTAGAGCCAGAGAAAACAGGTTAGCAGAGCTGCTTTAGAGCCATAGAACCAGGTCAGCAGAAGTGCTCTAGAGGCAGAGAACCAGGTCAGTAGAGCTGATTTAGAGGGAGAGAACCAGGTCAGCAGAGCTGCTTTAGAGCCAGAAAACCAGGTCAGCAGAGCTGCTCTAGAGCCAGAAAACCAGGTAATCGGAGCTGCTCTAAAGCCTAAGAACCGGGTCAGCAGAGCTGCTCTAGAGCCAGAGAACCAGGTAAGCAGAGCTGCTTTAGAGCCAGAGAACCAGGTCAGCAGAACTGCTCTAGAGCCAGAGAACAGAGGTCAGCAGAGCTGCTTTAGAGGGAGAGAACCAGGTCAGCAGAGCTGCTGTAGAGCCAGAGAAAACAGGTCAGCAGAGCTGCTTTAGAGGGAGAGAACCAGGTCAGCAGAACTGCTTTAGAGGCAGAGAACCAGGTCAGCAGAACTGCTTTAGAGGCAGAGAACCAGGTCAGCAGAGTTGCTCTAGAGCCATAGAACCAGGTCAGCAGAGCTGTTTTAGAGGCAGAGAACCAGGTCTGCACAGCTGTTGTATAGCCAGAGAACCAGGTAAGCAGAGCTGCTCTAGAGCCTAAGAACTAGGTCAGCAGAGCTGCTCTAGAGCCAGAGCACCAGGTCAGCAGAGTTGCTGTAGAGCCAGAGAAACCAGGTCAGCAGAGCTGCTTTAGAGTGAGAGAACCAGGTCAGCAGAGCTGCTTTAGAGCCAGAGAACCAGGCCAGCATAGCTGCTCTAGAGCCAGAGAATCAAGTCAGCAGAGCTGCTTTAGAGCCAGAGAACCAGATCAGCAGAGCTGCTTTAGAGCCAGAGAACCAGGTCAGCAGAACTGCTCTAGAGCCTACGATCCAGGTCAGCAGAGCTGCTCTAGAGCCAGAGAACCAGGTCAGCAGAGCTGCTGTAGAGCCAGAGAAACCAGGTCAGTAGAGCTGCTTTAGAGGGAGAGAACCAGGTCAGCAGAGCTGCTCTAGAGGGAGAGAACCAGACCAACAGAGCTGCTCTAGAGCCAGAGAACCATGTCAGCAGAACTGCTTTAGAGCCAGAGAACCAGGCCAGCAGAGCTGCTTTAGAGCCAGAGAACGAGGTCAGCAGAGCTGCTCTAGAGCTAGAGAACCAGGTCAGCAGAGCTGCTCTAGAGCCAGAGAAACCAGGTCAGCAGAGCCGCTTTAGAGGGAGAGAACTAGGTCAGCAGAGCTGCTTTAGAGCCAGAGAACCAGGTCAGCAGAGCTGCTTTAGAGCCTAAGAACCGGGTCAGCAGAGCTGCTCTAGAGCCAGAGAAACCAGGTCAGTAGAGCTGCTTTAGAGCGAGAGAACCAGGTCAGCAGAGCTGCTTTAGAGGGAGAGAACCAGTTCAGCAGAGCTGCTTTGGAGCCAAGGGACCAGGTCAGCAGAGCTGCTCTAGAGCCAGAGAACCAGGTCAGTAGAACTGCTTTAGAGCCATAGAACCGGGTCAGCAGAGCTGCTGTAGAGCCAGAGAACCAGGTCAGCAGAGCTGTTGTATAGCCAGAGAACCAGGTCAGCAGAGCTGCTCTAGAGCCTAAGAACTAGGTTGTCAGAGCTGCTCTAGAGCCAGAGCACCAGGTCAGCAGAGCTGCTGTAGAGCCAGAGAAACCAGGTCAGCAGAGCTGCTTTAGAGTAAGAGAACCAGGTCAGCAGAGCTGCTTTAGAGCCAGAGAAAAAGGCCAGCAGAGCTGCTTTAGAGCCAGAGAACCAGGTCAGCAGAGCTGCTCTAGAGCCAGAGAATCAACTCAGCAGAGCTGCTTTAGAGACATAGAACTAGGTCAGCAGAGCTGCTTTAGAGCCAGAGAACCAGGTCAGCAGAGCTGCTCTAGAGGCTAAGATCCAGGTCAGCAGAGCTGCTCTAGAGCCAGAGAACCAGGCCAGCATAGCTGCTCTAGAGCCAGAGAATCAAGTCAGCAGAGCTGCTTTAGAGCCAGAGAACCAGATCAGCAGAGCTGCTTTAGAGCCAGAGAACCAGGTCAGCAGAGCTGCTCTAGAGCCTACGATCCAGGTCAGCAGAGCTGCTCTAGAGCCAGAGAACCAGGTCAGCAGAGCTGCTGTAGAGCCAGAGAAACCAGGTCAGTAGAGCTGCTTTAGAGGGAGAGAACCAGGTCAGCAGAGCTGCTCTAGAGGGAGAGAACCAGACCAACAGAGCTGCTCTAGAGCCAGAGAACCATGTCAGCAGAACTGCTTTAGAGCCAGAGAACCAGGCCAGCAGAGCTGCTTTAGAGCCAGAGAACGAGGTCAGCAGAGCTGCTCTAGAGCTAGAGAACCAGGTCAGCAGAGCTGCTCTAGAGCCAGAGAAACCAGGTCAGCAGAGCCGCTTTAGAGGGAGAGAACTAGGTCAGCAGAGCTGCTTTAGAGCCAGAGAACCAGGTCAGCAGAGCTGCTTTAGAGCCTAAGAACCGGGTCAGCAGAGCTGCTCTAGAGCCAGAGAAACCAGGTCAGTAGAGCTGCTTTAGAGCGAGAGAACCAGGTCAGCAGAGCTGCTTTAGAGGGAGAGAACCAGTTCAGCAGAGCTGCTTTGGAGCCAAGGGACCAGGTCAGCAGAGCTGCTCTAGAGCCAGAGAACCAGGTCAGCAGAACTGCTTTAGAGCCATAGAACCGGGCCAGCAGAGCTGCTGTAGAGCCAGAGAACCAGGTCAGCAGAGCTGTTGTATAGCCAGAGAACCAGGTCAGCAGAGCTGCTCTAGAGCCTAAGAACTAGGTCGGCAGAGCTGCTCTAGAGCCAGAGCACCAGGTCAGCAGAGCTGCTGTAGAGCCAGAGAAACCAGGTCAGCAGAGCTGCTTTAGAGTAAGAGAACCAGGTCAGCAGAGCTGCTTTAGAGCCAGAGAAAAAGGCCAGCAGAGCTGCTTTAGAGCCAGAGAACCAGGTCAGCAGAGCTGCTCTAGAGCCAGAGAATCAACTCAGCAGAGCTGCTTTAGAGACATAGAACTAGGTCAGCAGAGCTGCTTTAGAGCCAGAGAACCAGGTCAGCAGAGCTGCTCTAGAGGCTAAGATCCAGGTCAGCAGAGCTGCTCTAGAGCCAGAGAACCTGGTCAGCAGAGCTGCTGTAGAGCCAGAGAAACCAGGTCAGTAGAGCTGCTTTAGAGGGAGAGAACAAGGTCAGCAGAGCTGCTCTAGAGTGAGAGAACCAGGTCAGCAGAGCTGCTCTAGAGCCAGAGAACCATGTAGTCAGAACTGCTTTAAAGCCATAGTCCCGGGTCTGTGGAAATTTAGCTTGCGAACTGAACATTATCTGCGCCATCTTGTCTCTCCCCAGCGCGACACACAGGAAAGCGCACCCAACAGCCATTTTAGGCACCCTGGTCTCTCCCTGCTCATTGCCGATCGCCAGCGCGTCCCCCTGGCACTACGAGCATTCCCCCGCGCACCGGCCACCCCCGCTCTCTCATACACGGGCCATAAACCCTCTCCTTCTGCGCGACCCTGCCATGGAACCACATCCTACGCCTGACCGACATCCCATACATGGTCATGCATCTCTTTGATAACCCCCTTCCTCTGCGCTCAATTGTCCGAACCGATCCGAGGCCATCACCTAGCCCTGCGGATGCAGTTTATTGCCCCTACTGTAAGGGAAACACCCCACATCAAAGGGATTACAGTAGATCAAGGCCCCCCACCCCCAGAGACCCGACCGGTCACACACACCCCCGGAAATTGGCGGAATGTCCAGCTGTGTGATAGCCATCTCCTACTGTGGGTGGGGTGGGGACTTCCACTGTAGATATGTGTGGGAACGAGCTTGAAGTGGGGATTCTGAGGATGTTCTTTCATGTATCAAAGCGATCTCAAGAATGTGCCATGTATGATAAACCTGCAATAAAGTCATAAACCTGTGTAGAAGAGGCCAGGCCTCAGAGATGCAGTTAGAGCACCTCATGACGATACCTTGCTGTCTGACCTGATGTGTTCTCCTCCGGAGAGAATAAACCTTGTTTCCTGCCTTCCAGTCTCCGGCGCCTGCCTCTTTGTTGGTTTAGCATCGAATGGTATAAGAGGCGATTACCACCGGGCAATACTTGAAAGGTTATCGACTACGACTGCCGCTACCATTTAACAATTGGCGTCCCAAGCGTGGGGCCCATCAGCGACACGTGGATCCAGTGGGAGAGGTCCCAACGACAGAGTGAACGACTGCAACGATCGGGAGAGCTCCTGCCCGATAGACCCTCGTCTGGCAGCCGATCATCCGAACTTCACTGGTTCCGAGCAGACCTCTCTCGAGTGATCTACGGTCCTGACTGGGAACCATCAGGAGTGCCGCGGCAAATACGGAGAGTAGAGGACGATCGGGCGCTGGAGGCGGAAGACGAGAAACGGTCCACGCGGTCCGGGTAAGTTCGTGAAACACGACAAATTGCGAAACGATTGATTGATTGATTGAAAATACTAGTATTGCTTATTGATTGTTCTCTTTGAGATATTCGCTGTCTACAAACGGGGAGGAGTAGAAATACTCTCTCTCTCTCTCCCTTTGCAGATAGTGAAGGGTAGGTAACGCAGACTTTTGTCCCCATTGTAACCCGTCGTGCCTATTTTTATCTCCCCACTGATTGATTGTCCGAATATTGATTGTTTTGAAGGATAGTGCTCTTTGAGATATTCTCTGTTTGCAAATAACGTAGAATAGAAATATTCTGTCTAGTCTTTGCAAATAGTGAAGGGTAGGTAACGCAGACTTTTGTCCCCATTGTAACCCGTCGTGCCTATCTCTTTCTCACCATTGATTGATTGATTGTCAGAACACTAGTTGTTCGATATTGGTTCTTTGGAGGTATTCTCTGCTTACAAATAACGAGGAATAGAGATATTCTGTCTAGTCTTTGCAAGCAGTGAAAAGATAGGTAGTGCTGACTTTTGTCCCCGTTGTAACCCGTCATGCCTATCTTCTCCCCACTGATTGGTAGTTGGTTCTGCCCGGACCGCTTATTAGAGGTGGACCACCCGGCTCCACTGGAGGGCACCCCTAATAAGGACATGTTCACTAAATATGGACTAGTCGCCGTAGCTTATAGCAAGCTATGGCATAAATATACAAAGAAGGACTCTGAAAACCAGTAGACCACTGATGGGATCCTTTTTCTTTTAAGAAACACTAGGAAACAGCCCTTTGCGAAAATTTAAAACTAGGGGAAGGAGCCAAGCTCACGGTCAAGATGGCCACGAGGTAGCTCAGCTCCATCACTCTCGCTGCCTAAACATATCTGCCCTACCACCCACCCCGCCTAGTAAACACGACAAAATCCTGCACAACCGGAAGCCTGCTGATACCCACCATCGACGTCACCGAACTGGGCTAGATCACGCACAATTGGGCTATGTCATTTTTCCGATTACGCAGTAACATCCTTGTGCTCGTTACCAGATTGCAAATATGTACAACACTCCAACAAAGTAGTATAGTTATAACATTTTAATAACTTATTGGTATAACAAACACGCCAACAGGGTAAACACATTAAAACACGTTTTTAAACAACTATTTACATGACAGTCCTCGCCCCTCCTTCTTCGAAATAGCAACATTGACCTGCTTTGGGCGGTCCTTTTAGTCGGCTTTGGGCTATAAAAGCCATGCAAAATCCATCGACATCAGTGGCGGGCGATTGTGCGAATAGGCCGGAGGCTACACGCAGCGCCGAGGCTCTGGCAGCGCCAAGGTGGAGTCCACCACGTTGTACTGGCCTTCCCATTCTCCGCTTCGACCGGCAGCGAAGGGTGCCCTGGCAGGGGGGAAGCGACACGGACGGGCCTCCCCCGCCTCCCCAGGTGGAGGCTCGCTAGCAGAGAAGGCACCCCTGCCGTTTCACTCGCCGGCCAGCTGAGTTGCACCCTGCCGTTTCATTCGCCGGCCAGCTGAGTTGCACCCTGCCGTTTCATTCGCCGGCCAGCTGAGTTGCACCCAGCCGTTTCACTCGCCGTCCAGATGAGTAGGCGCCCCTGCACTCACCGGCCAGCTGCAGCAAGACAGCCATTCACGTCTTGCCTGCCGGACAGCCACCCAGGCGCGGGTTCCTTTCTGCACCAAGATTGCCATTAGCATTTGACTCGAGAGGTGGGTCCCCGCAGCAGAGTGATCGGGGGACCCACCCCGGTGGCTGTAACGAAGAGCTGCTGCTGCTGCTGCCTCTGGACTCTGACGGTCGGTTCTTCGGATCCAGGCCTGGCCCACCGAAAGACGGCCCTGGACTCGGAAGCTTGTCTGCTCGGGCGTGGGCCCCACCCTCGAAAAACACCCTCTCAACTTTGCAGATTCTGCGGGAATCATTGACATTCGAATCTCGTGGACTTCCGGTGGGGGCAACCTCCGCTATTGCTCGATCATTCCACATTAACTTGTCTTTGCCCCGGGCGGCAGCCATCTTACGTCCCTTTGGTGCCCTGAGAGAGACTGATTCAAGGCGTCGACAGCGAGACCCGCCTGCTGTCCCACCCTGAGAATGGATCATGGCATTGCTGCGAGACCGTGGTGACGCCATGCTGACGCAAGCTTCTGTTTGAATTATCAAGAGACACTGTAGTCTAGCCGCTCGGATCAGTTCCGGTGGAACCTCAACATGACCCGGTAGGACCAAAAACTGTGCTTCCCCACCCCCGAACCACGATTCATGCTGTCTGTTTTTTCCGTTGGCTCTAACGAAAGTTCTCGAACTGCCGAAAGGGATTCTGGTCTGGCAGCTAGTTAGCGGAAGGACTTAGACTGTACGCTGGACCCGCCCGACCTCGCCCCAAAATGGCGCTGATGTAGGAAGGGCCTACAACTCCCTATGGCGTCTCAGTTATTTGACATTCATGTTAACAGGATATGAACGCGATGTTTTCACACATGATGGGCGAAGGGACGGGGAGGGTACTGATCGAGCATACAAACAACCTTATTAATGCTGGCATTTTCATTTTTATTGTCATTTTTAATTTTTTTCATGTTAAGGTAGAGTTGCTCATGATACCCAACGCCTCGCACACCGTGGCCGGCCTGTAACGGTTGTAGGCCCGTATTTGTATACTGACATTGTCTTAAATAAAAGGCTCTTCGAAGGAATTACGGAATTGGCGTCATAACTGATCATCTAGGTTGGTAGAGGTTTTTAATGATTGTTACTCCCGAGCAATAGAAGGCAGATAATACAGACCCTTTTTCTTTTTGCCTGAATTTTGAATTAATGAAATTTGTACCCATCACGCCTATCTTTTTTTCAGACTTGTTAGAAAATGGTTTACTATAGCTTAAGGTATCTGCCGAATGCAAGGTACGGTACCCTACCTTATAATATGCGACCAATTGAGAAACAAATGCACGACAAGGGAACCCGAATTTAGGAGGCGAATAAAATGGAGCGTCTTGTATAGTCGAAGGGAAGGATATAGTAGGTCTGTGGTATTACCCGCCCCTGCAACTAGCCTGGTACGTGGTAGGTAGAACTTTTTCGTGTCTACGCGCGCTAACGTACTTTGAATACTGCACACCCCCCCCCCCTCTTTTCCCTCTCTATAGGTCACAACGGAGTCCCGACTGAAGAATGGAGTGGACATGGACCACACCGTGCTCAATATAGGGAAAAACATAGACAAACGTTGTGGGATAGTGCGCGAAGTGCAGACCACCATTGGGAACGTGAAAAACTGTATGGTATGACTGTGCGTGTGTGCTACGAATATACGGTATAAATGTGTATGCATTTCATATGCCTGGGTCGCTTGAAGAGAACGTCATCGTATGATTAAAGTGCTTGTCTATCGATCAAAGGGAGGGGAGTAAAAGGTCCGACACCCCCCCCCCCAAAATAAATTACAAAAGTACTGAAAATACGCAGCGTGCATAGGAAAGAGGACAGGAGAGGAAAGGTCCCCATACTCAACGTAGCCCTGTGTCTCCGTCTTAAGTTTCTGCGCTTGATGTATGTACTGTCACGCCCTATCCGGTATTTGTGTGTACGTGATCACCGAATTTATGTCTTTCCCCCGCTTGTGTTTTCTTACATAGAACTGACCCATGCTACTCCATGTTGTGTGTGCACCAAGTAGCCTATTATCGTACACATGTCTCTCTCTCTCTCTCGTTTTGTGTCGTACGTATGCCAAATAGCCTACTTGATGCGCATGTCTCTCTCTCTCTCTCTCTCTCTCTCTCTCTCTCTCTCTTACTCTCTCACTCCCTCCCTCGCTGAAGGCTCTCTTGCCCCCTTTTTCTTTTTGAATAAATTAACGACACTATACCTCCTCAGTATGTGTATAATTGGCCTCAAACACGGCGGTGTTCGAACAAATTGACAGAAACAAAAAAAAATGACCGTACTTTACCACGTTACTACCTCTCCTTTCTGCAAAATGTTGAATTTAATTGGCTGAGAAAGAAAGGACAGGTAAGACGACTGATGTCTCCCAATCTGGCCCTCAACACGGGGACTATATGTCAGTGGTTTTCGTTTTTAGAGCTTTAACGACACCATCTCCACCGCCCAGAATTGCCCCCGCCCAATTGTTCCGAACTAGAATATCCAAGCACCCCGTCCTCCCAGAATCACCCCAGCTCTGTACTAGCCGTCCCAGAGTATTCCGAACAAAACAGCTGATGACTTTATTTTCTAAAGGTACATCGCCTAAACTAATGAGGGTTACCTATTGTCTCCAGCAAGAAAAATGTTTAGCTTGTGTCCTTCCCCGAAATAGATCCCTGTGAACCCATGACAGTAGCACCTCGCACTTTTCTTTTTTCATAAACTTAGCAGTCCTCGGAGGAAAATGTGTATTAACAGAACTTGTGTTAAGAAGAACGAGTCTCTACCGGAGAAGCCGGTTCGAATTTTTGATAGACCAGAAAGTTGACAGATATCAGGCTTCCTACAACGATTATAGGGCACAGGAATCGACACCTAGCAGGCCAGACGATGGACAGGAACACCCACAGAAACCTGCACCACAGCAATGATTAATAAATTAGTAACACACACCGACATAAGAGTTAATAGACATCAATCATACAGCGACCGATAAAAGCATTTCCCCAACTACTCGGTGGTTGGGAGAGAGGATGAAGTGTGTAAATGTCTTCCCTGCCAACTCTCTAAGATTTTGTTTCTTGTACTCATTCAAAGATAACCTGCGGCCATCGGAAGAGAGGGGTCGGACGTGACGCACAGCCTGGCTGCGGACCATGGAACATCTATGGCATCGATCAAGGGGGGAGCAACGAAGCAAAAAGGGCGTGAGACGATGCACCATTATCAGCATGATAAACGATAGAACGAAGGGCTATCTCGAGGCCCCCTGCTCGCTGACCAGCATGCCTGAAGTCCCAACCCGTCGGGCCCGATTGATGGGCCCAGTGCTGAAAGATTCTGCTCTCCTTGGTCCGCTTTTTGATCCGATCCCACTCCACCCCCTCTTCCCTCGGCATCCCAAAGCACGCCACATCCCTTCTCTCTCTCTCTCTTTTATATGGATTTTGAATTTGACGATAAAATGTGTTAGGGAACAGGACTGTGATCCGAGAACAACGAATGGTCACACCCTGCTACGTGAAAACTTGGATTTGAGCTGGACCTTAGCTCCACCGCCGGTGCTCAACAGTGCCAACAAAAGAAGAAGAACAATAAGAGCTTACCAGTGATGGCTCGTTATAATAGGACACTGGAAAGAAGAACTCCCTTCCCTGACTGTAACTCATGTTAAGTTGAATTCCTCTCCCAACCGCTTTTATATTGACTATCTTCCAATCGAGTTTTCGTGATATTGCATCAGTCACTTCCAACTGTACGCTGATAAGTTAAGAAACTCTAACCTTGTATAATGGCATTTGTATAACTCCAGCCGTGCACATGACTCTGCTGACTATTTTTGATCCACACAAAGTCTGGGCCTTAAGTAATATACGAAATATCCCTTGTTTTGCCAGAAACATTTTTACTTTACGGTATCATGTTTGTGCTCGAGCAAGCTTCTCTCCTCCTATCTCTGGGTCTGACATGTGGCGCAGCTGATGTAATTTTGTATGCACTGCCTCCTCGCCTATCCCATCAACTACATGTAATTATGTACAGATGTGTCAGGTTATTCCCGTCCGCCCTAAAACTCGGAACTTTCAAGCGGAGCGAATGAAAGCTTTGTATGAGGTGGAAGTTCGTAGTACTATGGGGATAGATCCGAACTAAACAAGCTGGCGAGATATGTTAAAAGGGAGGACTGTGGAAATTTAGCTTGCGAACTGAACATTATCTGCGCCATCTTGTCTCTCCCCAGCGCGACACACAGGAAAGCGCACAGACAGCCATTTTAGGCACCCTGGTCTCTCCCTGCTCATTGCCGATCGCCAGCGCGTCCCCCTGGCACTACGAGCATTCCCCCGCGTGCCGGCCACCCCCGCTCTCTCATACACGGGCCATAAACCCTCTCCTTCTGCGCGACCCTGCCATGGAACCACATCCCACGCCTGACCGACATCCCATACATGGTCATGCATCTCTTTGATAACCCCCTTCCTCTGCGCTCAATTGTCCGAACCGATCCCAGGCCATCACCTAGCCCTGCGGATGCAGTTTATTGCCCCTACTGTAAGGGAAACACCCCACATCAAAGGGATTACAGTAGATCAAGGCCCCCCACCCCCTGAGACCCGACCAGTCACACACACCCCCGGGAATTGGCAGAATGTCCAGCTGTGTGATAGCCATCTCCTACTGTGGGTGGGGTGGGGACTTCCACTGTAGATATGTGTGGGAACGAGCTTGAAGTGGGGATTCTGAGGATGTTCTTTCATGTATCAAAGCGATCTCAAGAATGTGCCATGTATGATAAACCTGCAATAAAGTCATAAACCTGTGTATAAGAGGCCAGGCCTCAGAGATGCAGTTAGAGCACCTCATGACGATACCTTGCTGTCTGACCTGATGTGTTCTCCTCCGGAGAGAATAAACCTTGTTTCCTGCCTTCCAGTCTCCGGCGCCTGCCTCTTTGTTGGTTTAGCATCGAATGGTATAAGAGGCGATTACCGCCGGGCAATACTTGAAACGTTATCGACTACGACTGCCGCTACCATTTAACAGGTCAGCAGAGCTGCTTTAGAGCCAGAGAACCAGGTCAGCAGAACTGCTTTAGAGGCAGAGAACCAGTTCAGCAGAGCTGCTCTAGAACCATAGAACCAGGTCAGCAGAGCTGCTTTAGAGCCATAGAACTAGGTCAGCAGAGCTGCTTTAGAGCCAGAGAACCAGGTCAGCAGAGCTGCTCTAGAGGCTAAGATCCAGGTCAGCAGAGCTGCTCTAGAGCCAGAGAACCTGGTCAGCAGAGCTGCTGTAGAGCCAGAGAAACCAGGTCAGTAGAGCTGCTTTAGAGGGAGAGAACAAGGTCAGCAGAGCTGCTCTAGAGTGAGAGAACCAGGCCAGCAGAGCTGCTCTAGAGCCAGAGAACCATGTCGTCAGAACTGCTTTAAAGCCATAGACCCGGGTCAGCAGAGCTGCTTTAGAGCCAGAGAACCAGGTCAGCAGAGCTGCTCTAGAGCCCAAGAACCAGGTCAGCAGAGCTGCTCTAGAGCCAGAGAACCAGGTCAGCAGAGCTGCTGTAGAGCCAGAGAAACCAGGTCAGTAGAGCTGCTTTAGAGGGAGAGAACAAGGTCAGCAGAGCTGCTCTAGAGTGAGAGAACCAGGTCAGCAGAGCTGCTCTAGAGCCAGAGAACCATGTCGTCAGAACTGCTTTAAAGCCATAGACCCGGGTCAGCAGAGCTGCTTTAGAGCCAGAGAACCAGGTCAGCAGTGCTGCTCTAGAGCCAAAGAACCAGGTCAGCAGAGCTGCTCTAGAGCCATAGAACCAGGTCAGCAGAGGTGCTCTAGAGGCAGAGAACCACGTCAGTAGAGCTGATTTAGAGGGAGAGAACCAGTTCAGCAGAGCTGCTTTGGAGCCAAGGGACCAGGTCAGCAGAGCTGCTATAGAGCCAGAGAACCAGGTCAGCAGAACTGCTTTAGAGCCATAGAACCGGGTCAGCAGAGCTGCTTTAGAGCCAGAGAACCAGGTCAGCAGAGCGGTTGTAGAGCCAGAGAACCAGGTCAGCAGTGCTGCTCTAGAGCCTAAGAACTAGGTCAGCAGAGCTGCTCTAGAGCCAGAGCACCAGGTCAGCAGAGCTGCTGTAGGACAAGATAAACCAGGTCAGCAGAGCTGCTTTAGAGTAAGAGAACCAGGCCAGCAGAGCTGCTTTAGAGCCATAGAACTAGGTCAGCAGAGCTGCTTTAGAGCCTGAGAACCAGGTCAGCAGAGCTGCTCTAGAGGCTAAGATCCAGGTCAGCAGAGCTGCTCTAGAGCCAGAGGACCATGTCAGCAGAGCTGCGGTAGAGCCAGAGAAACCAGGTCAGTAGAGCTGCTTTAGAGGGAGAGAACAAGGTCAGCAGAGCTGCTCTAGAGTGAGAGAACCAGGTCAGCAGAACTGCTTTAGAGCCATAGAACCGGGTCAGCAGAACTGCTTTAGAGCCAGAGAACCAGGTCCGCAGAGCATGCTGTATAGCCAGAGAACCAGGTCAGCAGAGCTGCTTTAGAGCCTAAGAACTAGGTCAGCAGAGCTGCTCTAGAGCCAGAGCACCAGGTCAGCAGAGCTGCTGTAGAGCCAGAGAAAGCAGGTCAGCAGAGCTGCTTTAGAGTAAGAGAACCAGGTCAGCAGAGCTGCTTTAGAGCCAGAGAACCACGCCAGCAGAGCTGCTTTAGAGCCAGAGAACCAGGTCAGCAGAGCTGCTCTAGAGCCAGAGAATCAACCCAGCAGAGCTGCTTTAGAGCCATAGAACCAGGTCAGCAGAGCTGCTCTAGAGGCTAAGATCCAGGTCAGCAGTGCCGCTCTAGAGCCAGAGAACCAGGTCAGCAGAGCTGCTGTAGAGCCAGAGAAACCAAGTCAGTAGAGCTGCTTTAGAGGGAGAGAACAAGGTCAGCAGAGCTGCTCTAGAGTGAGAGAACCAGGTCAGCAGAGCTGCTTTAGAGCCAGAGAACCAGGTCAGCAGAGCTGTTGTATAGCCAGAGAACCAAGTCGTCAGAACTGCTTTAAAGCCATAGACCCAGGTCAGCAGACCTGCTTTAGAGCCAAAGAACCAGGTCAGCAGAGCTGCTCTAGAGCCATAGAACCAGGTCAGCAGAGGTGCTCTAGAGGCAGAGAACCAGGTCAGTAGAGCTGATTTAGAGGGAGAGAACGAGTTCAGCAGAGCTGCTTTGGAGCCAAGGGACCAGGTCAGCAGAGCTGCTCTAGAGCCAGAGAACCAGGTCAGCAGAGCTGTTGTATAGCCAGAGAACCAGGTCAGCCGTGCTGCTCTAGAGCCTAAGAACTAGGTCAGCAGAGCTGCTCTAGAGCCAGAGCACCAGGTCAGCAGAGCTGCTGTGGAGCCAGAGAAACCAGGTCAGCAGAGCTACTTTAGAGGGAGAGAACAAGGACAGCATAGCTGCTCTAGAGTGAGAGAACCATGTCAGCAGAGCTGCTCTAGAGCCAGAGAACCAGGTCAGCAGAGCTGCTCTAGAGCCAGAGAATCAAGTCAGCAGAGCTGCTTTAGAGCCATAGAACTAGGTCAGCAGAGCTGCTTTAGAGCCAGAGAACCAGGTCAGCAGAGCTGCTCTAGAGGCTAAGATCCAGGTCATCAGATCTTCTCTAGAGCCAGAGAACCAGGTCAGCAGAGCTGCTGTAGAGCCAGAGAAACCAGGTCAGTAGAGCTGCTTTAGAGGGAGAAAACAAGGTCAGCAGAGCTGCTCTAGAGTGAGAGAACCAGGTCAGCAGAGCTGCTCTAGAGCCAGAGAACCATGTAGTCAGAACTGCTTTAAAGCCATAGACCCGGGTCAGCAGAGCTGCTTTAGAGCCAGAGAACCAGGTCAGCAGAGCTGCTCCAGAGCCAAAGATCCAGGTCAGCAGAGCTGCTCTAGAGCCATAGAACCAGGTCAGCAGAGGTGCTCTAGAGGCAGAGAACCAGGTCAGTAGAGCTGATTTAGAGAGAGAGAACCAGGTCAGCAGAGCTGCTGTAGAGCAAGAAAACCAGGTCATCAGAGCTGCTCTAAAGCCTAAGAAACGGGTCAGCAGAGCTGCTCTAGAGCCAGAGAACCAGGTAAGCAGAGCTGCTTTAGAGCCAGAGAACCAGGTCAGTAGAGCTGCTGTAGAGCCAGAGAAACAGGTCAGCAGAGCTGAACTAGAACCAGAGACCCAGGTCAGCAGAGCTGCTCTAGAGGCCTAGAACCAGAGCTGCTGTAGAGCCAGAGAAACCAGGTCAGCGGAGCTACTTTAGAGGGAGAGAAACAGGTCAGCAGAACTGCTTTAGAGCCAGAGATCCAGGTCAGCAGAGCTGCTCTAGAGGCAGAGAACCAGGTCAGCAGAGCATGCTGTATAGCCAGAGAACCAGGTCAGCAGAGCTGCTTTAGAGCCTAAGAACTAGGCCAGCAGTGCTGCTCTAGAGCCAGAGCACCAGGTCAGCAGAGCTGCTGTAGAGCCAGAAAAACCAGGTCAGCAGAGCTGCTTTAGAGTAAGAGAACCAGGTCAGCAGAGCTGCTTTAGAGCCAGAGAACCACGCCAGCAGAGCTGCTTTAGAGCCAGAGAACCAGGTCAGCAGAGCTGCTCTAGAGCCAGAGAATCAACCCAGCAGAGCTGCTTTAGAGCCATAGAACTAGGTCAGCAGAGCTGCTTTAGAGCCAGAGAACCAGGTCAGCAGAGCTGCTCTAGAGGCTAAGATCCAGGTCAGCAGTGCCGCTCTAAAGCCTAAGAACCGGGTCAGCAGAGCTGCTCTAGAGCCAGAGAACCAGGTCAGCAGAGCTGCTCTAGAGGCTAAGATCCAGGTCATCAGAGCTGCTCTAAAGCCTAAGAACCGGGTCAGCAGAGCTGCTCTAGAGCCAGAGAACCAGGTAAGCAGAGCTGCTTTAGAGCCAGAGAACCAGGTCAGTAGAGCTGCTGTAGAGCCAGAGAAACAGGTCAGCAGAGCTGAACTAGAACCAGAGACCCAGGTCAGCAGAGCTGCTCTAGAGGCCTAGAACCAGAGCTGCTGTAGAGCCAGAGAAACCAGGTCAGCAGAGCTGCTTTAGAGGGAGAGAAACAGGTCAGCAGAACTGCTTTAGAGCCAGAGATCCAGGTCAGCAGAGCTGCTCTAGAGGCAGAGAACCAGGTCAGCAGAGCATGCTGTATGGCCAGAAAACCAGGTCAGCAGAGCTGCTTTAGAGCCTAAGAACTAGGTCAGCAGAGCTGCTCTAGAGCCAGAGCACCAGGTCAGCAGAGCTGCTGTAGAGCCAGAGAAACCAGGTCAGCAGAGCTGCTTTAGAGTAAGAGAACCAGGTCAGCAGAGCTGCTTTAGAGCCAGAGAACCAGGTCAGCAGAGCTGCTCTAGAGCCAGAGAATCAACCCAGCAGAGCTGCTTTAGAGCCATAGAACTAGGTCAGCAGAGCTGCTTTAGAGCCAGAGAACCAGGTCCGCAGAGCTGCTCTAGAGGCTAAGATCCAGGTCAGCAGTGCCGCTTTAGAGCCAGAGAACCAGGTCAGCAGAGCTGCTGTAGAGCCAGAGAAACCAGGTCAGTAGAGCTGCTTTAGAGGGAGAGAACAAGGTCAGCAGAGCTGCTCTAGAGTGAGAGAACCAGGTCAGCAGAGCTGCTTTAGAGCCAAAGAACCAGGTCAGCAGAGCTGCTCTAGAGCCATAGAACCAGGTCAGCAGAGGTGCTCTAGAGGCAGAGAACCAGGTCAGTAGAGCTGATTTAGAGGGAGAGAACCAGTTCAGCAGAGCTGCTTTGGAGCCAAGGGACCAGGTCAGCAGAGCTGCTCTAGAGCCAGAGAACCAGGTCAGCAGAGCTGTTGTATAGCCAGAGAACCAGGTCAGCAGTTCAGCTCTAGAGCCTAAGAACTAGGTCAGCAGAGCTGCTCTAGAGCCAGAGCACCAGGTCAGCAGAGCTGCTGTAGAGCCAGAGAAACCAGGTCAGCAGAGCTACTTTAGAGGGAGAGAACAAGGACAGCATAGCTGCTCTAGAGTGAGAGAACCATGTCAGCAGAGCTGCTCTAGAGCCAGAGAACCAGGTCAGCAGAGCTGCTCTAGAGCCAGAGAATCAAGTCAGCAGAGCTGCTTTAGAGCCATAGAACTAGGTCAGCAGAGCTGCTTTAGAGCCAGAGAACCAGGTCAGCAGAGCTGCTCTAGAGGCTAAGATCCAGGTCATCAGATCTGCTCTAGAGCCAGAGAACCAGGTCAGCAGAGCTGCTGTAGAGCCAGAGAAACCAGGTCAGTAGAGCTGCTTTAGAGGGAGAAAACAAGGTCAGCAGAGCTGCTCTAGAGTGAGAGAACCAGGTCAGCAGAGCTGCTCTAGAGCCAGAGAACCATGTAGTCAGAACTGCTTTAAAGCCATAGACCCGGGTCAGCAGAGCTGCTTTAGAGCCAGAGAACCAGGTCAGCAGAGCTGCTCTAGAGCCAAAGATCCAGGTCAGCAGAGCTGCTCTAGAGCCATAGAACCAGGTCATCAGACCTGATTTAGAGAGAGAACCAGGTCAACAGAGCTGCTGTAGAGCAAGAAAACCAGGTCATCAGAGCTGCTCTAAAGCCTAAGAACCGGGTCAGCAGAGCTGCTCTAGAGCCAGAGAACCAGGTAAGCAGAGCTGCTTTAGAGCCAGAGAACCAGGTCAGCAGAGCTGCTGTAGAGCCAGAGAAACAGGTCAGCAGAGCTGCTCTAGAACTAGAGACCCAGGTCAGCAGAGCTGCTCTAGAGGCCGAGAACCAGAGCTGCTGTAGAGCCAGAGAAACCAGGTCAGCAGAGCTGCTTTAGAGGGAGAGAAACAGGTCAGCAGAACTGCTTTAGAGCCAGAGATCCAGGTCAGCAGAGCTGCTCTAGAGGCAGAGAACCAGGTCAGCAGAGCTGCTTTAGAGCCAGAGAACCAGGCCAGCAGAGCTGCTCTAGAGGCAGAGAACCAGGTCAGCAGAGCTGCTTTAGAGGGAGAGAACGAGGTCAGTAGAGCGGCTTTAGAGCCAGAGAACCAGGTCAGCAGAGCTGCTCTAGTGCCTAAGAACAGGGTCAGCAGAGCTGCTCTAGAGCCAGAGAACCAGGTCAGCAGAGCTGTTGTATAGCCAGAGAACCAGGTCAGCAGAGCTGCTCTAGAGCCTAAGAACTAGGTCAGCAGAGCTGCTCTAGAGCCAGAGCACCAGGTCAGCAGAGCTTCTGTAGAGCCAGAGAAACCAGGTCAGCAGAGCTGCTTTAGAGTAAGAGAACCAGGTCAGCAGAGCTGCTTTAGAGCCAGAGAACCAGGCCAGCAGAGCTGCTTTAGAGCCAGAGAACCAGGTCAGCAGAGCTGCTCTAGAGCCAGAGAATCAACTCAGCAGAGCTGCTTTAGAGCCATAGAACTAGGTCAGCAGAGCTGCTTTAGAGCCAGAGAACCAGGTCAGCAGAGCTGCTCTAGAGGCTAAGATCCAGGTCAGCAGAGCTGCTCTAGAGCCAGAGAACCTGGTCAGCAGAGCTGCTGTAGAGCCAGAGAAACCAGGTCAGTAGAGCTGCTTTAGAGGGAGAGAACAAGGTCAGCAGAGCTGCTCTAGAGTGAGAGAACCAGGTCAGCAGAGCTGCTCTAGAGCCAGAGAACCATGTCGTCAGAACTGCTTTAAAGCCATAGACCCGGGTCAGCAGAGCTGCTTTAGAGCCAGAGAACCAGGTCAGCAGAGCTGCTCTAGAGCCCAAGAACCAGGTCAGCAGAGCTGTTCTAGAGCCAGAGAACCAGGTCAGCAGAGCTGCTGTAGAGCCAGAGAAAGCAGGTCAGTAGAGCTGCTTTAGAGGGAGAGAACAGGGTCAGCAGAGCTGCTCTAGAGTGAGAGAACCAGGTCAGCAGAGCTGCTCTAGAGCCAGAGAACCATGCCGTCAGAACTGCTTTAAAGCCATAGACCCGAGTCAGCAGAGCTGCTTTAGAGCCAGAGAACCAGGTCAGCAGTGCTGCTCTAGAGCCAAAGAACCAGGTCAGCAGAGCTGCTCTAGAGCCATAGATCCAGGTCAGCAGAGGTGCTCTAGAGGCAGAGAACCAGGTCAGTACAGCTGATTTAGAGGGAGAGAACCAGTTCAGCAGAGCTGCTTTGGAGCCAAGGGACCAGGTCAGCAGAGCTGCTCTAGAGCCAGAGAACCAGGTCAGCAGAACTGCTTTAGAGCCAGAGAACCAGGTCAGCAGAGCGGTTGTAGAGCCAGAGAACCAGGTCAGCAGTGCTGCTCTAGAGCCTAAGAACTAGGTCAGCAGAGCTGCTCTGGAGCCAGAGCACCAGGTCAGCAGCGCTGCTGTAGGACCAGATAAACCAGGTCAGCAGAGCTGCTTTAGAGTAAGAGAACCAGGCCAGCAGAGCTGCTTTAGAGCCATAGAACTAGGTCAGTAGAGCTGCTTTAGAGCTAGAGAACCAGGTCAGCAGAGCTGCTCTAGAGGCTAAGATCCAGGTCAGCAGAGCTGCTCTAGAGCCAGAGAACCAGGTCAGCAGAGCTGCTGTAGAGCCAGAGAAACCAGGTCAATAGAGCTGCTTTAGAGGGGGAGAACAAGGTCAGCAGAGCTGCTCTAGAGTGAGAGAACCAGGTCAGCAGAACTGCTTTAGAGCCATAGAACCGGGTCAGCAGAGCTGCTTTAGAGCCAGAGAACCAGGTCAGCAGAGCTGTTGTATAGCCAGAGAACCAGGTCAGCAGAGCTGCTTTAGAGCCTAAGAACTAGGTCAGCAGAGCTGCTCTAGAGCCAGAGCACCAGGTCAGCAGAGCTGCTGTAGAGCCAGAGAAACCAAGTCAGCAGAGCAGCTTTAGAGTAAGAGAACCAGGTCAGCAGAGCTGCTTTAGAGTCAGAGAACCAGGCCAGCAGAGCTGCTTTAGAGCCAGAGATTCAGGTCAGCAGAGCTGCTCTAGAGCCAGAGAATCAACCCAGCAGAGCTGCTTTAGAGCCATAGAACTAGGTCAGCAGAGCTGCTTTAGAGCCAGAGAACCGGGTCAGCAGAGCTGCTCTAGAGGCTAAGATCCAGGTCAGCAGAGCCGCTCTAGAGCCAGAGAACCAGGTCAGCAGAACTGCTGTAGAGCCAGAGAAACCAGGTCAGTAGAGCTGCTTTAGAGGGAGAGAGCAAGGTCAGCAGAGCTGCTCTAGAGTGAGAGAACCAGGTCAGCAGAGCTGCTTTAGAGCCAGAGAACCAGGTCAGCAGAGCTGTTGTATAGCCAGAGAACCATGTCATCAGAACTGCTTTAAAGCCATAGACCCGGGTCAGCAGAGCTGCTTTAGAGCCAAAGAACCAGGTCAGCAGAGCTGCTCTAGAGCCATAGAACCAGGTCAGCAGAGTTGCTCTAGAGCCAGAGAACCAGGTCAGTAGAGCTGATTTAGAGGGAGAGAACCAGTTCAGCAGAGCTGCTTTGGAGCCAAGGGACCAGGTCAGCAGAGCTGCTCTAGAGCCAAAGAACCAGGTCAGCAGAGCTGCTGTAGAGCCAGAGAAACCAGGTCAGCAGAGCTACTTTAGAGGGAGAGAACAAGTACAGCATAGCTGCTCTAGAGTGAGAGAACCATGTCAGCAGAGCTGCTCTAGAGCCAGAGAACCAGGTCAGCAGAGCTGCTCTAGAGCCAGAGAATCAAGTCAGCAGAGCTGCTTTAGAGCCATAGAACTAGGTCAGCAGAGCTGCTTTAGAGCCAGAGAACCAGGTCAGCAGAGCTGCTCTAGAGGCTAAGATCCAGGTCATCAGAGCTGCTCTAGAGCCAGAGAACCAGGTCAGCAGAGCTGCTGTAGACCCAGAGAAGCCAGGTCAGTAGAGCTGCTTTAGAGGGAGAGAACAAGGTCAGCAGAGCTGCTCTAGAGTGAGTGAACCAGGTCAGCAGAGCTGCTTTAGAGCTAGAGAACCAGGTCAGCAGAGCTGCTCTAGAGGCTAAGATCCAGGTCAGCAGAGCTGCTCTAGAGCCAGAGAACCAGGTCAGCAGAGCTGCTGTAGAGCCAGAGAAACCAGGTCAATAGAGCTGCTTTAGAGGGGGAGAACAAGGTCAGCAGAGCTGCTCTAGAGTGAGAGAACCAGGTCAGCAGAACTGCTTTAGAGCCATAGAACCGGGTCAGCAGAGCTGCTTTAGAGCCAGAGAACCAGGTCAGCAGAGCTGTTGTATAGCCAGAGAACCAGGTCAGCAGAGCTGCTTTAGAGCCTAAGAACTAGGTCAGCAGAGCTGCTCTAGAGCCAGAGCACCAGGTCAGCAGAGCTGCTGTAGAGCCAGAGAAACCAAGTCAGCAGAGCAGCTTTAGAGTAAGAGAACCAGGTCAGCAGAGCTGCTTTAGAGTCAGAGAACCAGGCCAGCAGAGCTGCTTTAGAGCCAGAGATTCAGGTCAGCAGAGCTGCTCTAGAGCCAGAGAATCAACCCAGCAGAGCTGCTTTAGAGCCATAGAACTAGGTCAGCAGAGCTGCTTTAGAGCCAGAGAACCGGGTCAGCAGAGCTGCTCTAGAGGCTAAGATCCAGGTCAGCAGAGCCGCTCTAGAGCCAGAGAACCAGGTCAGCAGAACTGCTGTAGAGCCAGAGAAACCAGGTCAGTAGAGCTGCTTTAGAGGGAGAGAGCAAGGTCAGCAGAGCTGCTCTAGAGTGAGAGAACCAGGTCAGCAGAGCTGCTTTAGAGCCAGAGAACCAGGTCAGCAGAGCTGTTGTATAGCCAGAGAACCATGTCGTCAGAACTGCTTTAAAGCCATAGACCCGGGTCAGCAGAGCTGCTTTAGAGCCAAAGAACCAGGTCAGCAGAGCTGCTCTAGAGCCATAGAACCAGGTCAGCAGAGTTGCTCTAGAGCCAGAGAACCAGGTCAGTAGAGCTGATTTAGAGGGAGAGAACCAGTTCAGCAGAGCTGCTTTGGAGCCAAGGGACCAGGTCAGCAGAGCTGCTCTAGAGCCAAAGAACCAGGTCAGCAGAGCTGCTGTAGAGCCAGAGAAACCAGGTCAGCAGAGCTACTTTAGAGGGAGAGAACAAGTACAGCATAGCTGCTCTAGAGTGAGAGAACCATGTCAGCAGAGCTGCTCTAGAGCCAGAGAACCAGGTCAGCAGAGCTGCTCTAGAGCCAGAGAATCAAGTCAGCAGAGCTGCTTTAGAGCCATAGAACTAGGTCAGCAGAGCTGCTTTAGAGCCAGAGAACCAGGTCAGCAGAGCTGCTCTAGAGGCTAAGATCCAGGTCATCAGAGCTGCTCTAGAGCCAGAGAACCAGGTCAGCAGAGCTGCTGTAGACCCAGAGAAGCCAGGTCAGTAGAGCTGCTTTAGAGGGAGAGAACAAGGTCAGCAGAGCTGCTCTAGAGTGAGTGAACCAGGTCAGCAGAGCTGCTTTAGAGGCAGAGAACCAGGTCAGTAGAGCTGCTCTAGAGCCATAGAACCAGGTCAGCAGAGCTGCTTTAGAGCCATAGAACTAGGTCAGCAGAGCTGCTTTAGAGGCAGAGAACCAGGTCAGCAGAGCTGCTCTAGAGCCATAGAACCAGGTCAGCAGAGCTGCTTTAGAGCCATAGAACTAGGTCAGCAGAGCTGCTTTAGAGCCAGAGAACCAGGTCAGCAGAGCTGCTCTAGAGGCTAAGATCCAGGTCAGCAGAGCTGCTCTAGAGCCAGAGAACCTGTTCAGCAGAGCTGCTGTAGAGCCAAAGAAACCAGGTCAGTTGAGCTGCTTTAGAGGGAGAGAACAAGGTCAGCAGAGCTGCTCTAGAGTGAGAGAACCAGGTCAGCAGAACTGCTTTAGAGCCATAGAACCGGGTCAGCAGAACTGCTTTAGAGCCAGAGAACCAGGTCCGCAGAGCATGCTGTATAGCCAGAGAACCAGGTCAGCAGAGCTGCTTTAGAGCCTAAGAACTAGGTCAGCAGAGCTGCTCTAGAGCCAGAGCACCAGGTCAGCAGAGCTGCTGTAGAGCCAGAGAAAGCAGGTCAGCAGAGCTGCTTTAGAGTAAGAGAACCAGGTCAGCAGAGCTGCTTTAGAGCCAGAGAACCACGCCAGCAGAGCTGCTTTAGAGCCAGAGAACCAGGTCAGCAGAGCTGCTCTAGAGCCAGAGAATCAACCCAGCAGAGCTGCTTTAGAGCCATAGAACCAGGTCAGCAGAGCTGCTCTAGAGGCTAAGATCCAGGTCAGCAGTGCTGCTCTAGAGCCAGAGAACCAGGTCAGCAGAGATGCTCTAGAGCCAGAGAATCAAGTCAGCAGAGCTGCTTTAGAGCCATAGAACTAGGTCAGCAGAGCTGCTTTAGAGCCAGAACCAGGTCAGCAGAGCTGCTCTAGAGGCTAAGATCCAGGTTATCAGAGCTACACTAGAGCCAGAGAACCAGCTCAGCAAAGCTGCTGTAGAGCCAGAGAAACCAGGTCAGTAGAGCTGCTTTAGAGGGAGGGAACAAGGTTAGCAGAGCTGCTCTAGAGTGAGAGAACCAGGTTAGCAGAGCTGCTCTAGAGCCAGAGAACCATGTAGTCAGAACTGCTTTAAAGCCATAGACCCGGGTAAGCAGAGCTGCTTTAGAGCCAGAGAACCAGGTAAGCAGAACTGCTTTAGAGGCAGAGACCCAGGTCAGCAGAGCTGCTCTAGAACCATAGAGCCAGGTCAGCAGAGCTGCTTTAGAGCCATAGAACTAGGTCAGCAGAGCTGCTTTAGAGCCAGAGAACCATGTCAGCAGAGCTGCTCTAGAGGCTAAGATCCAGGTCAGCAGAGCTGCTCTAGAGCCAGAGAACCTGGTCAGCAGAGCTGCTGTAGAGCCAGAGAAACCAGGTCAGTAGAGCTGCTTTAGAGGGAGAGAACAAGGTCAGCAGAGCTGCTCTAGAGTGAGAGAACCAGGTCAGCAGAGCTGCTCTAGAGCCAGAGAACCATGTCGTCAGAACTGCTTTAAAGCCATAGACCCGGGTCAGCAGAGCTGCTTTAGAGCCAGAGAACCAGGTCAGCAGAGCTGCTCTAGAGCCCAAGAACCAGGTCAGCAGAGCTGCTCTAGAGCCAGAGAACCAGGTCAGCAGAGCGGCTGTAGAGCCAGAGAAACCAGGTCAGTAGAGCTGCTTTAGAGGGAGAGAACAAGGTCAGCAGAGCTGCTCTAGAGTGAGAGAACCAGGTCAGCAGAGCTGCTCTAGAGCCAGAGAACCAGGTCAGCAGAGCTGCTCTAGAGCCATAGAACCAGGTCAGCAGAGGTGCTCTAGAGGCAGAGAACCACGTCAGTAGAGCTGATTTAGAGGGAGAGAACCAGTTCAGCAGAGCTGCTTTGGAGCCAAGGGACCAGGTCAGCAGAGCTGCTCTAGAGCCAGAGAACCAGGTCAGCAGAACTGCTTTAGAGCCATAGAACCGGGTCAGCAGAGCTGCTTTAGAGCCAGAGAACCAGGTCAGCAGAGCGGTTGTAGAGCCAGAGAACCAGGTCAGCAGTGCTGCTCTAGAGCCTAAGAACTAGGTCAGCAGAGCTGCTCTAGAGCCAGAGCACCAGGTCAGCAGAGCTGCTGTAGGACAAGATAAACCAGGTCAGCAGAGCTGCTTTAGAGTAAGAGAACCAGGCCAGCAGAGCTGCTTTAGAGCCATAGAACTAGGTCAGCAGAGCTGCTTTAGAGCCAGAGAACCAGGTCAGCAGAGCTGCTCTAGAGGTTAAGATCCAGGTCAGCAGAGCTGCTCTAGAGCCAGAGAACCAGGTCAGCAGAGCTGCTGTAGAGCCAGAGAAACCAGGTCAGTAGAGCTGCTTTAGAGGGAGAGAACAAGGTCAGCAGAGCTGCTCTAGAGTGAGAGAACCAGGTCAGAAGAACTGCTTTAGAGCCATAGAACCGGGTCAGCAGAGCTGCTTTAGAGCCAGAGAACCAGGTCAGCAGAGCATGCTGTATAGCCAGAGAACCAGGTCAGCAGTGCTGCTTTAGAGCGTAAGAACTAGGTCAGCAGAGCTGCTCTAGAGCCAGAGCACCAGGTCAGCAGAGCTGCTGTAGAGCCAGAGAAATCAGGTCAGCAGAGCTGCTTTAGAGTAAGAGAACCAGGTCAGCAGAGCTGCTTTAGAGCCAGAGAACCACGCCAGCAGAGCTGCTTTAGAGCCAGAGAACCAGGTCAGCAGAGCTGCTCTAGAGCCAGAGAATCAACCCAGCAGAGCTGCTTTAGAGCCATAGAACCAGGTCAGCAGAGCTGCTCTAGAGGCTAAGATCCAGGTTAGCAGTGCCGCTCTAGAGCCAGAGAACCAGGTCAGCAGAGCTGCTGTAGAGCCAGAGAAACCAGGTCAGTAGAGCTGCTTTAGAGGGAGAGAACAAGGTCAGCAGAGCTGCTCTAGAGTGAGAGAACCAGGTCAGCTGAACTGCTTTAGAGCCAGAGAACCAGGTCAGCAGAGCTGTTGTATAGCCAAAGAACCATGTCGTCAGAACTGCTTTAAAGCCATAGACCCGGGTCAGCAGAGCTGCTTTAGAGCCAAAGAACCAGGTCAGCAGAGCTGCTCTAGAGCCATAGAACCAGGTCAGCAGAGGTGCTCTAGAGGCAGAGAACCAGGTCAGTAGAGCTGATTTAGAGGGAGAGAACCAGTTCAGCAGAGCTGCTTTGGAGCCAAGGGACCAAGTCAGCAGAGCTGCTCTAGAGCCAGAGAACCAGGTCAGCAGAGCTGTTGTATAGCCAGAGAACCAGGTCAGCAGTGCTGCTCTAGAGCCTAAGAACTAGGACAGCAGAGCTGCTCTAGAGCCAGAGCACCAGGTCAGCAGAGCTGCTGTAGAGCCAGAGAAACCAGGTCAGCAGAGCTACTTTAGAGGGAGAGAACAAGGACAGCATAGCTGCTCTAGAGTGAGAGAACCATGTCAGCAGAGCTTCTCTAGAGCCAGAGAACCAGGTCAGCAGAGCTGCTCTAGAGCCAGAGAATCAAGTCAGCAGAGCTGCTTTAGAGCCATAGAACTAGGTCAGCAGAGCTGCTTTAGAGCCAGAGAACCAGGTCAGCAGAGCTGCTCTAGAGGCTAAGATCCAGGTCATCAGATCTGCTCTAGAGCCAGAGAACCAGGTCAGCAGAGCTGCTGTAGAGCCAGAGAAACCAGGTCAGTAGAGCTGCTTTAGAGGGAGAAAACAAGGTCAGCAGAGCTGCTCTAGAGTGAGAGAACCAGGTCAGCAGAGCTGCTCTAGAGCCAGAGAACCATGTAGTCAGAACTGCTTTAAAGCCATAGACCCGGGTCAGCAGAGCTGCTTTAGAGCCAGAGAACCAGGTCAGCAGAGCTGCTCTAGAGCCAAAGATCCAGGTCAGCAGAGCTGCTTTAGAGCCATAGAACCAGGTCAGCAGATGTGCTCTAGAGGCAGAGAACCAGGTCAGTAGAGCTGATTTAGAGAGAGAGAACCAGGTCAGCAGAGCTGCTGTAGAGCAAGAAAACCAGGTCATCAGAGCTGCTCTAAAGCCTAAGAACCGGGTCAGCAGAGCTGCTCTAGAGCCAGAGAACCAGGTAAGCAGAGCTGCTTTAGAGCCAGAGAACCAGGTCAGCAGAGCTGCTGTAGAGCCAGAGAAACAGGTCAGCAGAGCTGCTCTAGAACCAGAGACCCAGGTCAGCAGAGCTGCTCTAGAGGCCGAGAACCAGAGCTGCTGTAGAGCCAGAGAAACCAGGTCAGCAGAGCTGCTTTAGAGGGAGAGAAACAGGTCAGCAGAACTGCTTTAGAGCCAGAGATCCAGGTCAGCAGAGCTGCTCTAGAGGCAGAGAACCAGGTCAGCAGAGCATGCTGTATAGCCAGAGAACCAGGTCAGCAGAGCTGCTTTAGAGCCTAAGAACTAGGTCAGCAGAGCTGCTCTAGAGCCAGAGCACCCGGTCAGCAGAGCTGCTGTAGAGCCAGAGAAACCAGGTCAGCAGAGCTGCTTTAGAGTAAGAGAACCAGGTCAGCAGAGCTGCTTTAGAGCCAGAGAACCACGCCAGCAGAGCTGCTTTAGAGCCAGAGAACCAGGTCAGCAGAGCTGCTCTAGAGCCAGAGAATCAACCCAGCAGAGCTGCTTTAGAGCCATAGAACTAGGTCAGCAGAGCTGCTTTAGAGCCAGAGAACCAGGTCAGCAGAGCTGCTCTAGAGGCTAAGATCCAGGTCAGCAGTGCCGCTCTAGAGCCAGAGAACCAGGTCAGCAGAGCTGCTGTAGAGCCAGAGAAACCAGGTCAGTAGAGCTGCTTTAGAGGGAGAGAACAAGGTCAGCAGAGCTGCTCTAGAGTGAGAGAACCAGGTCAGCAGAGCTGCTTTAGAGCCAGAGAACCAGGTCAGCAGAGCTGTTGTATAGCCAGAGAACCATGTCGTCAGAACTGCTTTAAAGCCATAGACCCGGGTCAGCAGAGCTGCTTTAGAGCCAAAGAACCAGGTCAGCAGAGCTGCTCTAGAGCCATAGAACCAGGTCAGCAGAGGTGCTCTAGAGGCAGAGAACCAGGTCAGTAGAGCTGATTTAGAGGGAGAGAACCAGTTCAGCAGAGCTGCTTTGGAGCCAAGGGACCAGGTCAGCAGAGCTGCTCTAGAGCCAGAGAACCAGGTCAGCAGAGCTGTTGTATAGCCAGAGAACCAGGTCAGCAGTGCTGCTCTAGAGCCTAAGAACTAGGTCAGCAGAGCTGCTCTAGAGCCAGAGCACCAGGTCAGCAGAGCTGCTGTAGAGCCAGAGAAACCAGGTCAGCAGAGCTACTTTAGAGGGAGAGAACAAGGACAGCATAGCTGCTCTAGAGTGAGAGAACCATGTCAGCAGAGCTGCTCTAGAGCCAGAGAACCAGGTCAGCAGAGCTGCTCTAGAGCCAGAGAATAAAGTCAGCAGAGCTGCTCTAGAGCCAGAGAATCAAGTCAGCAGAGCTGCTTTAGAGCCAGAGAACCAGGTCAGCAGAGCTGCTCTAGAGGCTAAGATCCAGGTCATCAGATCTGCTCTAGAGCCAGAAAACCAGGTCAGCAGAGCTGCTGTAGAGCCAGAGAAACCAGGTCAGTAGAGCTGCTTTAGAGGGAGAAAACAAGGTCAGCAGAGCTGCTCTAGAGTGAGGGAACCAGGTCAGCAGAGCTGCTCTAGAGCCAAAGATCCAGGTCAGCAGAGCTGCTCTAGAGCCATAGAACCAGGTCAGCAGAGGTGCTCTAGAGGCAGAGAACCAGGTCAGTAGAGCTGATTTAGAGAGAGAGAAACAGGTCAGCAGAGCTGCTGTAGAGCAAGAAAACCAGGTCATCAGAGCTGCTCTAAAGCCTAAGAACCGGGTCAGCAGAGCTGCTCTAGAGCCAGAGAACCAGGTAAGCAGAGCTGCTTTAGAGCCAGAGGACCAGGTCAGCAGAGCTGCTGTAGAGCCAGAGAAACAGGTCAGCAGAGCTGCTCTAGAACCAGAGACCCAGGTCAGCAGAGCTGCTCTAGAGGCCGAGAACCAGAGCTGCTGTAGAGCCAGAGAAACCAGGTCAGCAGAGCTGCTTTAGAGGGAGAGAAACAGGTCAGCAGAACTGCTTTAGAGCCAGAGATCCAGGTCAGCAGAGCTGCTCTAGAGGCAGAGAACCAGGTCAGCAGAGCTGCTTTAGAGCCAGAGAACCAGGTCAGCAGAGCTGCTTTAGAGCCAGAGAACCAGGTCAGCAGAGCTGATGTATAGCCAGAGAACCATGTCGTCAGAACTGCTTTAAAGCCATAGACCCGGGTCAGCAGAGCTGCTTTAGAGCCAAAGAACCAGATCAGCAGAGCTGCTTTAGAGCCATAGAACCAGGTCAGCAGAGTTGCTCTAGAGGCAGAGAACCAGGTCAGTAGAGCTGATTTAGAGGGAGAGAACCAGTTCAGCAGAGCTGCTTTGGAGCCAAGGGACCAGGTCAGCAGAGCTGCTCTAGAGCCAGAGAACCAGGTCAGCAGAGCTGCTGTAGAGCCAGAGAAACCAGGTCAGCAGAGCTACTTTAGAGGGAGAGAACAAGTACAGCATAGCTGCTCTAGAGTGAGAGAACCATGTCAGCAGAGCTGCTCTAGAGCCAGAGAACCAGGTCAGCAGAGCTGCTCTAGAGCCAGAGAATCAAGTCAGCAGAGCTGCTTTAGAGCCATAGAACTAGGTCAGCAGGGCTGCTTTAGAGCCAGAGAACCAGGTCAGCAGAGCTGCTCTAGAGGCTAAGATCCAGGTCATCAGAGCTGCTCTAGAGCCAGAGAACCAGGTCAGCAGAGCTTCTGTAGACCCAGAGAAGCCAGGTCAGTAGAGCTGCTTTAGAGGGAGAGAACAAGGTCAGCAGAGCTGCTCTAGAGTGAGTGAACCAGGTCAGCAGAGCTGCTTTAGAGGCAGAGAACCAGGTCAGTAGAGCTGCTCTAGAGCCATAGAACCAGGTCAGCAGAGCTGCTTTAGAGCCATAGAACTAGGTCAGCAGAGCTGCTTTAGAGGCAGAGAACCAGGTCAGCAGAGCTGCTCTAGAGCCATAGAACCAGGTCAACAGAGCTGCTTTAGAGCCATAGAACTAGGTCAGCAGAGCTGCTTTAGAGCCAGAGAACCAGGTCAGCAGAGCTGCTCTAGAGGCTAAGATCCAGGTCAGCAGAGCTGCTCTAGAGCCAGAGAACCTGTTCAGCAGAGCTGCTGTAGAGCCAGAGAAACCAGGTCAGTTGAGCTGCTTTAGAGGGAGAGAACAAGGTCAGCAGAGCTGCTCTAGAGTGAGAGAACCAGGTCAGCAGAGCTGCTCTAGAGCCAGAGAACCATGTCGTCAGAACTGCTTTAAAACCATAGACCCGGGTCAGCAGAGCTGCTTTAGAGCCAGAGAATCAGGTCAGCAGAGCTGCTCTAGAGCCCAAGAACCAGGTCAGCAGAGCTGCTCTAGAGTCAGAGAACCAGGTCAGCAGAGCTGCTGTAGAGCCAGAGAAACCAGGTCAGTAGAGCTGCTTTAGAGGGAGAGAACAAGGTCAGCAGAGCTGCTCTAGAGTGAGAGAACCAGGTCAGCAGAGCTGCTCTAGAGCCAGAGAACCATGTCGTCAGAACTGCTTTAAAGCCATAGACCCGGGTCAGCAGAGCTGATTTAGAGCCAGAGAACCAGGTCAGCAGTGCTGCTCTAGAGCCAAAGAACCTGGTCAGAAGAGCTGCTCTAGAGCCATAGAACCAGGTCAGCAGAGGTGCTCTAGAGGCAGAGAACCAGGTCAGTAGAGCTGATTTAGAGGGAGAGAACCGGTTCAGCAGAGCAGCTTTGGAGCCAAGGGACCAGGTCAGCAGAGCTGCTCTAGAGCCAGAGAACCAGGTCAGCAGAACTGCTTTAGAGCCATAGAACCGGGTCAGCAGAGCTGCTTTAGAGCCAGAGAACCAGGTCAGCAGAGCGGTTGTAGAGCCAGAGAACCAGGTCAGCAGTTCTGCTCTAGAGCCTAAGAACTAGGTCAGCAGAGCTGCTCTAGAGCCAGAGCACCAGGTCAGTAGAGCTGCTGTAGGACCAGATAAACCAGGTCAGCAGAGCTGCTTTAGAGTAAGAGAACCAGGCCAGCAGAGCTGCTTTAGAGCCATAGAACTAGGTCAGCAGAGCTGCTTTAGAGCCAGAGAACCAGGTCAGCAGAGCTGCTCTAGAGGCTAAGATCCAGGTCACCAGAGCTGCTCTAGAGGCAGAGAACCAGGTCAGTAGAGCTGATTTAGAGGGAGAGAACCAGTTCAGCAGAGCTGCTTTGGAGCCAAGGGACCAGGTCAGCAGAGCTGCTCTAGAGCCAGAGAACCAGGTCAGCAGAGCTGTTG
Source organism: Triturus cristatus (assembly GCF_964204655.1). Taxonomy (NCBI): domain Eukaryota; kingdom Metazoa; phylum Chordata; class Amphibia; order Caudata; family Salamandridae; genus Triturus; species Triturus cristatus. The sequence continues at coordinate 84,921 of NW_028188361.1, forward strand.
TATAGCAAGAGAACCAGGTCAGCAGTGCTGCTCTAGAGCCTAAGAAGTAGGTCAGCAGAGCTGCTCTAGAGCCAGAGCACCAGGTCAGCAGAGCTGCTGTAGAGCCAGAGAAACCAGGTCAGCAGAGCTACTTTAGAGGGAGAGAACAAGGACAGAATAGCTGCTCTAGAGTGAGAGAACCATGTCAGCAGTGCTGCTCTAGAGCCAGAGAACCAGGTCAGCAGAGCTGCTCTAGAGCCAGAGAATCAAGTCAGCAGAGCTGCTTTAGAGCCATAGAACTAGGTCAGCAGAGCTGCTTTAGAGCCAGAGAACCAGGTCAGCAGAGCTGCTCTAGAGGCTAAGATCCAGGTTATCAGAGCTGCACTAGAGCCAGAGAACCAGGTCAGCAGAGCTGCTGTAGAGCCAGAGAAACCAGGTCAGTAGAGCTGCTTTAGAGGGAGAGAACAAGGTCAGCAGAGCTGCTCTAGAGTGAGAGAACCAGGTCAGCAGAGCTGCTCTAGAGCCAGAGAACCATGTAGTCAGAACTGCTTTAAAGCCATAGACCCGGGTCAGCAGAGCTGCTTTAGAGCCAGAGAACCAGGTCAGCAGAACTGCTTTAGAGGCAGAGAACCAGGTCAGCAGAGCTGCTCTAGAACCATAGAACCAGGTCAGCAGAGCTGCTTTAGAGCCATAGAACTAGGTCAGCAGAGCTGCTTTAGAGCCAGAGAACCAGGTCAGCAGAGCTGCTCTAGAGGCTAAGATCCAGGTCAGCAGAGCTGCTCTAGAGCCAGAGAACCTGGTCAGCAGAGCTGCTGTAGAGCCAGAGAAACCAGGTCAGTAGAGCTGCTTTAGAGGGAGAGAACAAGGTCAGCAGAGCTGCTCTAGAGTGAGAGAACCAGGTCAGCAGAGCTGCTCTAGAGCCAGAGAACCATGTCGTCAGAACTGCTTTAAAGCCATAGACCCGGGTCAGCAGAGCTGCTTTAGAGCCAGAGAACCAGGTCAGCAGAGCTGCTCTAGAGCCCAAGAACCAGGTCAGCAGAGCTGCTCTAGAGCCAGAGAATAAAGTCAGCAGAGCTGCTCTAGAGCCAGAGAATCAAGTCAGCAGAGCTGCTTTAGAGCCAGAGAACCAGGTCAGCAGAGCTGCTCTAGAGGCTAAGATCCAGGTCATCAGATCTGCTCTAGAGCCAGAGAACCAGGTCAGCAGAGCTGCTGTAGAGCCAGAGAAACCAGGTCAGTAGAGCTGCTTTAGAGGGAGAAAACAAGGTCAGCAGAGCTGCTCTAGAGTGAGAGAACCAGGTCAGCAGAGCTGCTCTAGAGCCAAAGATCCAGGTCAGCAGAGCTGCTCTAGAGCCATAGAACCAGGTCAGCAGAGGTGCTCTAGAGGCAGAGAACCAGGTAAGTAGAGCTGATTTAGAGAGAGAGAACCAGGTCAGCAGAGCTGCTGTAGAGCAAGAAAACCAGGTCATCAGAGCTGCTCTAAAGCCTAAGAACCGGGTCAGCAGAGCTGCTCTAGAGCCAGAGAACCAGGTAAGCAGAGCTGCTTTAGAGCCAGAGGACCAGGTCAGCAGAGCTGCTGTAGAGCCAGAGAAACAGGTCAGCAGAGCTGCTCTAGAACCAGAGACCCAGGTCAGCAGAGCTGCTCTAGAGGCCGAGAACCAGAGCTGCTGTAGAGCCAGAGAAACCAGGTCAGCAGAGCTGCTTTAGAGGGAGAGAAACAGGTCAGCAGAACTGCTTTAGAGCCAGAGATCCAGGTCAGCAGAGCTGCTCTAGAGGCAGAGAACCAGGTCAGCAGAGCTGCTTTAGAGCCAGAGAACCAGGTCAGCAGAGCTGCTTTAGAGCCAGAGAACCAGGTCAGCAGAGCTGTTGTATAGCCAGAGAACCATGTCGTCAGAACTGCTTTAAAGCCATAGACCCGGGTCAGCAGAGCTGCTTTAGAGCCAAAGAACCAGATCAGCAGAGCTGCTCTAGAGCCATAGAACCAGATCAGCAGAGTTGCTCTAGAGGCAGAGAACCAGGTCAGTAGAGCTGATTTAGAGGGAGAGAACCAGATCAGCAGAGCTGCTTTGGAGCCAAGGGACCAGGTCAGCAGAGCTGCTCTAGAGCCAGAGAACCAGGTCAGCAGAGCTGCTGTAGAGCCAGAGAAACCAGGTCAGCAGAGCTACTTTAGAGGGAGAGAACAAGTACAGCATAGCTGCTCTAGAGTGAGAGAACCATGTCAGCAGAGCTGCTCTAGAGCCAGAGAACCAGGTCAGCAGAGCTGCTCTAGAGCCAGAGAATCAAGTCAGCAGAGCTGCTTTAGAGCCATAGAACTAGGTCAGCAGAGCTGCTTTAGAGCCAGAGAACCAGGTCAGCAGAGCTGCTCTAGAGGCTAAGATCCAGGTCATCAGAGCTGCTCTAGAGCCAGAGAACCAGGTCAGCAGAGCTGCTGTAGACCCAGAGAAGCCAGGTCAGTAGAGCTGCTTTAGAGGGAGAGAACAAGGTCAGCAGAGCTGCTCTAGAGTGAGTGAACCAGGTCAGCAGAGCTGCTTTAGAGGCAGAGAACCAGGTCAGTAGAGCTGCTCTAGAGCCATAGAACCAGGTCAGCAGAGCTGCTTTAGAGCCATAGAACTAGGTCAGCAGAGCTGCTTTAGAGGCAGAGAACCAGGTCAGCAGAGCTGCTCTAGAGCCATAGAACCAGGTCAGCAGAGCTGCTTTAGAGCCATAGAACTAGGTCAGCAGAGCTGCTTTAGAGCCAGAGAACCAGGTCAGCAGAGCTGCTCTAGAGGCTAAGATCCAGGTCAGCAGAGCTGCTCTAGAGCCAGAGAACCTTTCAGCAGAGCTGCTGTAGAGCCAGAGAAACCAGGTCAGTTGAGCTGCTTTAGAGGGAGAGAACAAGGTCAGCAGAGCTGCTCTAGAGTGAGAGAACCAGGTCAGCAGAGCTGCTCTAGAGCCAGAGAACCATGTCGTCAGAACTGCTTTAAAACCATAGACCCGGGTCAGCAGAGCTGCTTTAGAGCCAGAGAATCAGGTCAGCAGAGCTGCTCTAGAGCCCAAGAACCAGGTCAGCAGAGCTGCTCTAGAGTCAGAGAACCAGGTCAGCAGAGCTGCTGTAGAGCCAGAGA
>NW_028188362.1:0-193307 GCF_964204655.1 Triturus cristatus
ACAAGGCCAAGCTTGCAGGCTTAGGCCTCAAAATGGCCACCACCAGCATGGCCAGGCCCAACAACATCACAAAGGCCTCCCCAAAAACACACTTCCCCAACTCAATCCAATGCCATCCATGCCCTAAACTATGCTAAATTCAACAGATCACACAGAAAACCACTTGATTAATAAAGCTGTGGCTACCTGCTCTGATCCTAGTGGATGAAAAAGCAAGGCCTGTTGGCAGACAAGGCCAGCAAGCTTGCAGGCCTAGGCCTCAAAAAGGCCACCAGCCACATGGCCAGGCCCAACAACATCACAAAGGCCACCCCAAAAAACACACTTCCCCAACTCAATCCAATGCCATCCATGCCCTAAATGATGTCTAAATTCAACAGATCACACAGAAAACACTTGATTAATAAAGCTGTGGCTACCTGCTCTGATCCTAGTGGATGAAAAAGCAGGCCTGTTGGCAGACAAGGCCAGTCAAGCTTGCAGGCCTAGGCCTTCAAAATGGCCACCAGCCACATGGCCAGGCCCAACAACATCACAAAGGCCACCCCAAAAAACACACTTCCCCAACTCAATCCAATGCCATCCATGCCCTAAATGATGTCTAAATTCAACAGATCACACAGAAAACACTTGATTAATAAAGCTGTGGCTACCTGCTCTGATCCTAGTGGATGAAAAGCAGGCCTGTTGGCAGACAAGGCCAGGCAAGCTTGCAGGCCAGGCCTCAAAATGGCCACCAGCCACATGGCCAGGCCCAACAACATCAAAAAGCCACCCCAAAAAACACACTTCCCAACTCAATCCAATGCCATCTTGATTAATAAAGCTGTGGCTACCTGCTCTGATCCTAGTGGATGAAAAAGCAGCCTGTTGGCAGACAAGCCAGGCAAGCTTGCAGGCCTAGGCCTCAAAATGGCCACCAGCCACATGGCCAGGCCCAACAACATCACAAAGGCCACCCCAAAAAACACACTTCCCCAACTCAATCCAATGCCATCCATGCCCTAAATGATGTCTAAATTCAACAGATCACACAGAAAACACTTGATTAATAAAGCTGTGGCTACCTGCTCTGATCCTAGTGGATGAAAAAGCAGCCTGTTGGCAGACAAGGCCAGGCAAGCTTGCAGCCTAGGCCTCAAAATGGCCACCAGCCACATGGCCAGGCCCAACAACATCACAAAGGCCACCCCCAAAAAACACACTTCCCAACTCATCCAATGCCATCCATGCCCTAAATGATGTCTAAATTCAACAGATCACACAGAAAACACTTGATTAATAAAGCTGTGGCTACCTGCTCTGGATCCTAGTGGATGAAAAAGCAGGCCTGTTGGCAGACAAGGCCAGGCAAGCTTGCAGGCCTAGGCCTCAAAATGGCCACCAGCCACATGGCCAGGCCCAACAACATCACAAAGGCCACCCCAAAAAACACACTTCCCCAACTCAATCCAATGCCATCCATGCCCTAAATGATGTCTAAATTCAACAGATCACACAGAAAACACTTGATTAATAAAGCTGTGGCTACCTGCTCTGATCCTAGTGGATGAAAAAGCAGGCCTGTTGGCAGACAAGGCCAGGCAAGCTTGCAGGCCTAGGCCTCAAAATGGCCACCAGCCACATGGCCAGGCCCAACAACATCACAAAGGCCACCCCAAAAAACACACTTCCCCAACTCAATCCAATGCCATCCATGCCCTAAATGATGTCTAAATTCAACAGATCACACAGAAAACACTTGATTAATAAAGCTGTGGCTACCTGCTCTGATCTAGTGGATGAAAAAGCAGGCCTGTTGGCAGACAAGGCCAGGCAAGCTTGCAGGCCTAGGCCTCAAAATGGCCACCAGCCACATGGCCAGGCCCAACAACATCACAAAGGCCACCCCAAAAAACACACTTCCCCAACTCAATCCAATGCCATCCATGCCCTAAATGATGTCTAAATTCAACAGATCACACAGAAAACACTTGATTAATAAAGCTGTGGCTACCTGCTCTGATCCTAGTGGATGAAAAAGCAGGCTGTTGGCAGACAAGGCCAGGCATGCTTGCAGGCCTAGGCTCAAAATGGCCACCAGCCACATGGCCAGGCCCAACAACATCACAAAGGCCACCCAAAAAACACACTTCCCCAACTCAATCCAATGCCATCCATGCCCTAAATGATGTCTAAATCAACAGATCACACAGAAAACACTTGATTAATAAAGCTGTGGCTACCTGCTCTGATCCTAGTGATGAAAAAGCAGGCCTGTTGGCAGACAAGGCCAGGCAAGCTTGCAGGCCTAGGCCTCAAAATGGCCACCAGCCACATGGCCAGGCCCAACAACATCACAAAGGCCACCCCAAAAAACACACTTCCCCAACTCAATCCAATGCCATCCATGCCCTAAATGATGTCTAAATTCAACAGATCACACAGAAAACACTTGATTAATAAAGCTGTGGCTACCTGCTCTGATCCTAGTGGATGAAAAAGCAGGCCTGTTGGCAGACAAGGCCAGCAAGCTTGCAGGCCTAGGCCTCAAAATGGCCACCAGCCACATGGCCAGGCCCAACAACATCACAAAGGCCACCCCAAAAAACACACTTCCCCAACTCAATCCAATGCCATCCATGCCCTAAATGATGTCTAAATTCAACAGATCACACAGAAAACACTTGATTAATAAAGCTGTGGCTACCTGCTCTGATCCTAGTGGATGAAAAAGCAGGCCTGTTGGCAGACAAGGCCAGGCAAGCTTGCAGGCCTAGGCCTCAAAATGGCCACCAGCCACATGGCCAGGCCCAACAACATCACAAAGGCCACCCCAAAAAACACACTTCCCCAACTCAATCCAATGCCATCCATGCCCTAAATGATGTCTAAATTCAACAGATCACACAGAAAACACTTGATTAATAAAGCTGTGGCTACCTGCTCTGATCCTAGTGGATGAAAAAGCAGGCCTGTTGGCAGACAAGGCCAGGCAAGCTTGCAGGCCTAGGCCTCAAAATGGCCACCAGCCACATGGCCAGGCCCAACAACATCACAAAGGCCACCCCCAAAAAACACACTTCCCCAACTCAATCCAATGCCATCCATGCCCTAAATGATGTCTAAATTCAACAGATCACACAGAAAACACTTGATTAATAAAGCTGTGGCTACCTGCTCTGATCCTAGTGGATGAAAAAGCAGGCCTGTTGGCAGACAAGGCCAGGCAAGCTTGCAGGCCTAGGCCTCAAAATGGCCACCAGCCACATGGCCAGGCCCAACAACATCACAAAGGCCACCCCAAAAAACACACTTCCCCAACTCAATCCAATGCCATCCATGCCCTAAATGATGTCTAAATTCAACAGATCACACAGAAAACACTTGATTAATAAAGCTGTGGCTACCTGCTCTGATCCTAGTGGATGAAAAAGCAGGCCTGTTGGCAGACAAGGCCAGGCAAGCTTGCAGGCCTAGGCCTCAAAATGGCCACCAGCCACATGGCCAGGCCCAACAACATCACAAAGGCCACCCCAAAAAACACACTTCCCCAACTCAATCCAATGCCATCCATGCCCTAAATGATGTCTAAATTCAACAGATCACACAGAAAACACTTGATTAATAAAGCTGTGGCTACCTGCTCTGATCCTAGTGGATGAAAAAGCAGGCCTGTTGGCAGACAAGGCCAGGCAAGCTTGCAGGCCTAGGCTCAAAATGGCCACCAGCCACATGGCCAGGCCCAACAACATCACAAAGGCCACCCCAAAAAACACACTTCCCCAACTCAATCCAATGCCATCCATGCCCTAAATGATGTCTAAATTCAACAGATCACACAGAAAACACTTGATTAATAAAGCTGTGGCTACCTGCTCTGATCCTAGTGGATGAAAAAGCAGGCCTGTTGGCAGACAAGGCCAGGCAAGCTTGCAGGCCTAGGCCTCAAAATGGCCACCAGCCACATGGCCAGGCCCAACAACATCACAAAGGCCACCCCAAAAAACACACTTCCCCAACTCAATCCAATGCCATCCATGCCCTAAATGATGTCTAAATTCAACAGATCACACAGAAAACACTTGATTAATAAAGCTGTGGCTACCTGCTCTGATCCTAGTGGATGAAAAGCAGGCCTGTTGGCAGACAGGCCAGGCAAGCTTGCAGGCCTAGGCCTCAAAATGGCCACCAGCCACATGGCCAGGCCCAACAACATCACAAAGGCCACCCCAAAAAACACACTTCCCCAACTCAATCCAATGCCATCCATGCCCTAAATGATGTCTAAATTCAACAGATCACACAGAAAACACTTGATTAATAAAGCTGTGGCTACCTGCTCTGATCCTAGTGGATGAAAAAGCAGGCCTGTTGGCAGACAAGGCCAGGCAAGCTTGCAGGCCTAGGCCTCAAAATGGCCACCAGCCACATGGCCAGGCCCAACAACATCACAAAGGCCACCCCAAAAAACACACTTCCCCAACTCAATCCAATGCCATCCATGCCCTAAATGATGTCTAAATTCAACAGATCACACAGAAAACACTTGATTAATAAAGCTGTGGCTACCTGCTCTGATCCTAGTGGATGAAAAAGCAGGCCTGTTGGCAGACAAGGCCAGGCAAGCTTGCAGGCCTAGGCCTCAAAATGGCCACCAGCCACATGGCCAGGCCCAACAACATCACAAAGGCCACCCCAAAAAACACACTTCCCCAACTCAATCCAATGCCATCCATGCCCTAAATGATGTCTAAATTCAACAGATCACACAGAAAACACTTGATTAATAAAGCTGTGGCTACCTGCTCTGATCCTAGTGGATGAAAAAGCAGGCCTGTTGGCAGACAAGGCCAGGCAAGCTTGCAGGCCTAGGCCTCAAAATGGCCACCAGCCACATGGCCAGGCCCAACAACATCACAAAGGCCACCCCAAAAAACACACTTCCCCAACTCAATCCAATGCCATCCATGCCCTAAATGATGTCTAAATTCAACAGATCACACAGAAAACACTTGATTAATAAAGCTGTGGCTACCTGCTCTGATCCTAGTGGATGAAAAAGCAGGCCTGTTGGCAGACAAGGCCAGGCAAGCTTGCAGGCCTAGGCCTCAAAATGGCCACCAGCCACATGGCCAGGCCCAACAACATCACAAAGGCCACCCCAAAAAACACACTTCCCCAACTCAATCCAATGCCATCCATGCCCTAAATGATGTCTAAATTCAACAGATCACACAGAAAACACTTGATTAATAAAGCTGTGGCTACCTGCTCTGATCCTAGTGGATGAAAAAGCAGGCCTGTTGGCAGACAAGGCCAGGCAAGCTTGCAGGCCTAGGCCTCAAAATGGCCACCAGCCACATGGCCAGGCCCAACAACATCACAAAGGCCACCCCAAAAAACACACTTCCCCAACTCAATCCAATGCCATCCATGCCCTAAATGATGTCTAAATTCAACAGATCACACAGAAAACACTTGATTAATAAAGCTGTGGCTACCTGCTCTGATCCTAGTGGATGAAAAAGCAGGCCTGTTGGCAGACAAGGCCAGGCAAGCTTGCAGGCCTAGGCCTCAAAATGGCCACCAGCCACATGGCCAGGCCCAACAACATCACAAAGGCCACCCCAAAAACACACTTCCCCTACTCAATCCAATGCCATCCATGCCCTAAATGATGTCTAAATTCAACAGATCACACAGAAAACACTTGATTAATAAAGCTGTGGCTACCTGCTCTGATCCTAGTGGATGAAAAAGCAGGCCTGTTGGCAGACAAGGCCAGGCAAGCTTGCAGGCCTAGGCCTCAAAATGGCCACCAGCCACATGGCCAGGCCCAACAACATCACAAAGGCCACCCCCAAAAAACACACTTCCCCAACTCAATCCAATGCCATCCATGCCCTAAATGATGTCTAAATTCAACAGATCACACAGAAAACACTTGATTAATAAAGCTGTGGCTACCTGCTCTGATCCTAGTGGATGAAAAAGCAGGCCTGTTGGCAGACAAGGCCAGGCAAGCTTGCAGGCCTAGGCCTCAAAATGGCCACCAGCCACATGGCCAGGCCCAACAACATCACAAAGGCCACCCCAAAAAACACACTTCCCCAACTCAATCCAATGCCATCCATGCCCTAAATGATGTCTAAATTCAACAGATCACACAGAAAACACTTGATTAATAAAGCTGTGGCTACCTGCTCTGATCCTAGTGGATGAAAAAGCAGGCCTGTTGGCAGACAAGGCCAGGCAAGCTTGCAGGCCTAGGCTCAAAATGGCCACCAGCCACATGGCCAGGCCCAACAACATCACAAAGGCCACCCCAAAAAACACACTTCCCCAACTCAATCCAATGCCATCCATGCCCTAAATGATGTCTAAATTCAACAGATCACACAGAAAACACTTGATTAATAAAGCTGTGGCTACCTGCTCTGATCCTAGTGGATGAAAAAGCAGGCCTGTTGGCAGACAAGGCCAGGCAAGCTTGCAGGCCTAGGCCTCAAAATGGCCACCAGCCACATGGCCAGGCCCAACAACATCACAAAGGCCACCCCAAAAAACACACTTCCCCAACTCAATCCAATGCCATCCATGCCCTAAATGATGTCTAAATTCAACAGATCACACAGAAAACACTTGATTAATAAAGCTGTGGCTACCTGCTCTGATCCTAGTGGATGAAAAAGCAGGCCTGTTGGCAGACAAGGCCAGGCAAGCTTGCAGGCCTAGGCCTCAAAATGGCCACCAGCCACATGGCCAGGCCCAACAACATCACAAAGGCCACCCCCAAAAAACACACTTCCCCAACTCAATCCAATGCCATCCATGCCCTAAATGATGTCTAAATTCAACAGATCACACAGAAAACACTTGATTAATAAAGCTGTGGCTACCTGCTCTGATCCTAGTGGATGAAAAAGCAGGCCTGTTGGCAGACAAGGCCAGGCAAGCTTGCAGGCCTAGGCCTCAAAATGGCCACCAGCCACATGGCCAGGCCCAACAACATCACAAAGGCCACCCCAAAAAACACACTTCCCCAACTCAATCCAATGCCATCCATGCCCTAAATGATGTCTAAATTCAACAGATCACACAGAAAACACTTGATTAATAAAGCTGTGGCTACCTGCTCTGATCCTAGTGGATGAAAAAGCAGGCCTGTTGGCAGACAAGGCCAGGCAAGCTTGCAGGCCTAGGCCTCAAAATGGCCACCAGCCACATGGCCAGGCCCAACAACATCACAAAGGCCACCCCAAAAAACACACTTCCCCAACTCAATCCAATGCCATCCATGCCCTAAATGATGTCTAAATTCAACAGATCACACAGAAAACACTTGATTAATAAAGCTGTGGCTACCTGCTCTGATCCTAGTGGATGAAAAAGCAGGCCTGTTGGCAGACAAGGCCAGGCAAGCTTGCAGGCCTAGGCCTCAAAATGGCCACCAGCCACATGGCCAGGCCCAACAACATCACAAAGGCCACCCCAAAAAACACACTTCCCCAACTCAATCCAATGCCATCCATGCCCTAAATGATGTCTAAATTCAACAGATCACACAGAAAACACTTGATTAATAAAGCTGTGGCTACCTGCTCTGATCCTAGTGGATGAAAAAGCAGGCCTGTTGGCAGACAAGGCCAGGCAAGCTTGCAGGCCTAGGCCTCAAAATGGCCACCAGCCACATGGCCAGGCCCAACAACATCACAAAGGCCACCCAAAAACACACTTCCCCAACTCAATCCAATGCCATCCATGCCCTAAATGATGTCTAAATTCAACAGATCACACAGAAAACACTTGATTAATAAAGCTGTGGCTACCTGCTCTGATCCTAGTGGATGAAAAAGCAGGCCTGTTGGCAGACAAGGCCAGGCAAGCTTGCAGGCCTAGGCCTCAAAATGGCCACCAGCCACATGGCCAGGCCCAACAACATCACAAAGGCACCCCAAAAAACACACTTCCCCAACTCAATCCAATGCCATCCATGCCCTAAATGATGTCTAAATTCAACAGATCACACAGAAAACACTTGATTAATAAAGCTGTGGCTACCTGCTCTGATCCTAGTGGATGAAAAAGCAGGCCTGTTGGCAGACAAGGCCAGGCAAGCTTGCAGGCCTAGGCCTCAAAATGGCCACCAGCCACATGGCCAGGCCCAACAACATCACAAAGGCCACCCCAAAAAACACACTTCCCCTACTCAATCCAATGCCATCCATGCCCTAAATGATGTCTAAATTCAACAGATCACACAGAAAACACTTGATTAATAAAGCTGTGGCTACCTGCTCTGATCCTAGTGGATGAAAAAGCAGGCCTGTTGGCAGACAAGGCCAGGCAAGCTTGCAGGCCTAGGCCTCAAAATGGCCACCAGCCACATGGCCAGGCCCAACAACATCACAAAGGCCACCCCAAAAAACACACTTCCCCAACTCAATCCAATGCCATCCATGCCCTAAATGATGTCTAAATTCAACAGATCACACAGAAAACACTTGATTAATAAAGCTGTGGCTACCTGCTCTGATCCTAGTGGATGAAAAAGCAGGCCTGTTGGCAGACAAGGCCAGGCAAGCTTGCAGGCCTAGGCCTCAAAATGGCCACCAGCCACATGGCCAGGCCCAACAACATCACAAAGGCCACCCCAAAAAACACACTTCCCCAACTCAATCCAATGCCATCCATGCCCTAAATGATGTCTAAATTCAACAGATCACACAGAAAACACTTGATTAATAAAGCTGTGGCTACCTGCTCTGATCCTAGTGGATGAAAAAGCAGGCCTGTGGCAGACAAGGCCAGGCAAGCTTGCAGGCCTAGGCCTCAAAATGGCCACCAGCCACATGGCCAGGCCCAACAACATCACAAAGGCCACCCCCAAAAAACACACTTCCCCAACTCAATCCAATGCCATCCATGCCCTAAATGATGTCTAAATTCAACAGATCACACAGAAAACACTTGATTAATAAAGCTGTGGATACCTGCTCTGATCCTAGTGGATGAAAAAGCAGGCCTGTTGGCAGACAAGGCCAGGCAAGCTTGCAGGCCTAGGCCTCAAAATGGCCACCAGCCACATGGCCAGGCCCAACAACATCACAAAAGGCCACCCCCAAAAAACACACTTCCCCTACTCAATCCAATGCCATCCATGCCCTAAATGATGTCTAAATTCAACAGATCACACAGAAAACACTTGATTAATAAAGCTGTGGCTACCTGCTCTGATCCTAGTGGATGAAAAAGCAGGCCTGTTGGCAGACAAGGCCAGGCAAGATTGCAGGCCTAGGCCTCAAAATGGCCACCAGCCACATGGCCAGGCCCAACAACATCACAAAGGCCACCCCCAAAAAACACACTTCCCCAACTCAATCCAATGCCATCCATGCCCTAAATGATGTCTAAATTCAACAGATCACACAGAAAACACTTGATTAATAAAGCTGTGGCTACCTGCTCTGATCCTAGTGGATGAAAAAGCAGGCCTGTTGGCAGACAAGGCCAGGCAAGCTTGCAGGCCTAGGCCTCAAAATGGCCACCAGCCACATGGCCAGGCCCAACAACATCACAAAGGCCACCCCAAAAAACACACTTCCCAACTCAATCCAATGCCATCCATGCCCTAAATGATGTCTAAATTCAACAGATCACACAGAAAACACTTGATTAATAAAGCTGTGGCTACCTGCTCTGATCCTAGTGGATGAAAAAGCAGGCCTGTTGGCAGACAAGGCCAGGCAAGCTTGCAGGCCTAGGCCTCAAAATGGCCACCAGCCACATGGCCAGGCCCAACAACATCACAAAGGCCACCCCAAAAAACACACTTCCCCAACTCAATCCAATGCCATCCATGCCCTAAATGATGTCTAAATTCAACAGATCACACAGAAAACACTTGATTAATAAAGCTGTGGCTACCTGCTCTGATCCTAGTGGATGAAAAAGCAGGCCTGTTGGCAGACAAGGCCAGGCAAGCTTGCAGGCCTAGGCCTCAAAATGGCCACCAGCCACATGGCCAGGCCCAACAACATCACAAAGGCCACCCCAAAAAACACACTTCCCCAACTCAATCCAATGCCATCCATGCCCTAAATGATGTCTAAATTCAACAGATCACACAGAAACACTTGATTAATAAAGCTGTGGCTACCTGCTCTGATCCTAGTGGATGAAAAAGCAGGCCTGTTGGCAGACAAGGCCAGGCAAGCTTGCAGGCCTAGGCCTCAAAATGGCCACCAGCCACATGGCCAGGCCCAACAACATCACAAAGGCCACCCCAAAAAACACACTTCCCCAACTCAATCCAATGCCATCCATGCCCTAAATGATGTCTAAATTCAACAGATCACACAGAAAACACTTGATTAATAAAGCTGTGGCTACCTGCTCTGATCCTAGTGGATGAAAAAGCAGGCCTGTTGGCAGACAAGGCCAGGCAAGCTTGCAGGCCTAGGCCTCAAAATGGCCACCAGCCACATGGCCAGGCCCAACAACATCACAAAGGCCACCCCAAAAAACACACTTCCCCAACTCAATCCAATGCCATCCATGCCCTAAATGATGTCTAAATTCAACAGATCACACAGAAAACACTTGATTAATAAAGCTGTGGCTACCTGCTCTGATCCTAGTGGATGAAAAAGCAGGCCTGTTGGCAGACAAGGCCAGGCAAGCTTGCAGGCCTAGGCCTCAAAATGGCCACCAGCCACATGGCCAGGCCCAACAACATCACAAAGGCCACCCCAAAAAACACACTTCCCCAACTCAATCCAATGCCATCCATGCCCTAAATGATGTCTAAATTCAACAGATCACACAGAAAACACTTGATTAATAAAGCTGTGGCTACCTGCTCTGATCCTAGTGGATGAAAAAGCAGGCCTGTTGGCAGACAAGGCCAGGCAAGCTTGCAGGCCTAGGCCTCAAAATGGCCACCAGCCACATGGCCAGGCCCAACAACATCACAAAGGCCACCCCAAAAAACACACTTCCCCAACTCAATCCAATGCCATCCATGCCCTAAATGATGTCTAAATTCAACAGATCACACAGAAAACACTTGATTAATAAAGCTGTGGCTACCTGCTCTGATCCTAGTGGATGAAAAAGCAGGCCTGTTGGCAGACAAGGCCAGGCAAGCTTGCAGGCCTAGGCCTCAAAATGGCCACCAGCCACATGGCCAGGCCCAACAACATCACAAAGGCCACCCCAAAAAACACACTTCCCCAACTCAATCCAATGCCATCCATGCCCTAAATGATGTCTAAATTCAACAGATCACACAGAAAACACTTGATTAATAAAGCTGTGGCTACCTGCTCTGATCCTAGTGGATGAAAAAGCAGGCCTGTTGGCAGACAAGGCCAGGCAAGCTTGCAGGCCTAGGCCTCAAAATGGCCACCAGCCACATGGCCAGGCCCAACAACATCACAAAGGCCACCCCAAAAAACACACTTCCCCAACTCAATCCAATGCCATCCATGCCCTAAATGATGTCTAAATTCAACAGATCACACAGAAAACACTTGATTAATAAAGCTGTGGCTACCTGCTCTGATCTAGTGGATGAAAAAGCAGGCCTGTTGGCAGACAAGGCCAGGCAAGCTTGCAGGCCTAGGCCTCAAAATGGCCACCAGCCACATGGCCAGGCCCAACAACATCACAAAGGCCACCCCCAAAAAACACACTTCCCCAACTCAATCCAATGCCATCCATGCCCTAAATGATGTCTAAATTCAACAGATCACACAGAAAACACTTGATTAATAAAGCTGTGGCTACCTGCTCTGATCCTAGTGGATGAAAAAGCAGGCCTGTTGGCAGACAAGGCCAGGCAAGCTTGCAGGCCTAGGCCTCAAAATGGCCACCAGCCACATGGCCAGGCCCAACAACATCACAAAGGCCACCCCCAAAAAACACACTTCCCCAACTCAATCCAATGCCATCCATGCCCTAAATGATGTCTAAATTCAACAGATCACACAGAAAACACTTGATTAATAAAGCTGTGGCTACCTGCTCTGATCCTAGTGGATGAAAAAGCAGGCCTGTTGGCAGACAAGGCCAGGCAAGCTTGCAGGCCTAGGCCTCAAAATGGCCACCAGCCACATGGCCAGGCCCAACAACATCACAAAAGGCCACCCCAAAAAACACACTTCCCAACTCAATCCAATGCCATCCATGCCCTAAATGATGTCTAAATTCAACAGATCACACAGAAAACACTTGATTAATAAAGCTGTGGCTACCTGCTCTGATCCTAGTGGATGAAAAAGCAGGCCTGTTGGCAGACAAGGCCAGGCAAGATTGCAGGCCTAGGCCTCAAAATGGCCACCAGCCACATGGCCAGGCCCAACAACATCACAAAGGCCACCCCCAAAAAACACACTTCCCCAACTCAATCCAATGCCATCCATGCCCTAAATGATGTCTAAATTCAACAGATCACACAGAAAACACTTGATTAATAAAGCTGTGGCTACCTGCTCTGATCCTAGTGGATGAAAAAGCAGGCCTGTTGGCAGACAAGGCCAGGCAAGCTTGCAGGCCTAGGCCTCAAAATGGCCACCAGCCACATGGCCAGGCCCAACAACATCACAAAGGCCACCCCAAAAAACACACTTCCCCAACTCAATCCAATGCCATCCATGCCCTAAATGATGTCTAAATTCAACAGATCACACAGAAAACACTTGATTAATAAAGCTGTGGCTACCTGCTCTGATCCTAGTGGATGAAAAAGCAGGCCTGTTGGCAGACAAGGCCAGGCAAGCTTGCAGGCCTAGGCCTCAAAATGGCCACCAGCCACATGGCCAGGCCCAACAACATCACAAAGGCCACCCCAAAAAACACACTTCCCCAACTCAATCCAATGCCATCCATGCCCTAAATGATGTCTAAATTCAACAGATCACACAGAAAACACTTGATTAATAAAGCTGTGGCTACCTGCTCTGATCCTAGTGGATGAAAAAGCAGGCCTGTTGGCAGACAAGGCCAGGCAAGCTTGCAGGCCTAGGCCTCAAAATGGCCACCAGCCACATGGCCAGGCCCAACAACATCACAAAGGCCACCCCAAAAAACACACTTCCCCAACTCAATCCAATGCCATCCATGCCCTAAATGATGTCTAAATTCAACAGATCACACAGAAAACACTTGATTAATAAAGCTGTGGCTACCTGCTCTGATCCTAGTGGATGAAAAAGCAGGCCTGTTGGCAGACAAGGCCAGGCAAGCTTGCAGGCCTAGGCCTCAAAATGGCCACCAGCCACATGGCCAGGCCCAACAACATCACAAAGGCCACCCCAAAAAACACACTTCCCCAACTCAATCCAATGCCATCCATGCCCTAAATGATGTCTAAATTCAACAGATCACACAGAAAACACTTGATTAATAAAGCTGTGGCTACCTGCTCTGATCCTAGTGGATGAAAAAGCAGGCCTGTTGGCAGACAAGGCCAGGCAAGCTTGCAGGCCTAGGCCTCAAAATGGCCACCAGCCACATGGCCAGGCCCAACAACATCACAAAGGCCACCCCAAAAAACACACTTCCCCAACTCAATCCAATGCCATCCATGCCCTAAATGATGTCTAAATTCAACAGATCACACAGAAAACACTTGATTAATAAAGCTGTGGCTACCTGCTCTGATCCTAGTGGATGAAAAAGCAGGCCTGTTGGCAGACAAGGCCAGGCAAGCTTGCAGGCCTAGGCCTCAAAATGGCCACCAGCCACATGGCCAGGCCCAACAACATCACAAAGGCCACCCCAAAAAACACACTTCCCCAACTCAATCCAATGCCATCCATGCCCTAAATGATGTCTAAATTCAACAGATCACACAGAAAACACTTGATTAATAAAGCTGTGGCTACCTGCTCTGATCCTAGTGGATGAAAAAGCAGGCCTGTTGGCAGACAAGGCCAGGCAAGCTTGCAGGCCTAGGCCTCAAAATGGCCACCAGCCACATGGCCAGGCCCAACAACATCACAAAGGCCACCCCAAAAAACACACTTCCCCAACTCAATCCAATGCCATCCATGCCCTAAATGATGTCTAAATTCAACAGATCACACAGAAAACACTTGATTAATAAAGCTGTGGCTACCTGCTCTGATCCTAGTGGATGAAAAAGCAGCCTGTTGGCAGACAAGGCCAGGCAAGCTTGCAGGCCTAGGCCTCAAAATGGCCACCAGCCACATGGCCAGGCCCAACAACATCACAAAGGCCACCCCAAAAAACACACTTCCCCAACTCAATCCAATGCCATCCATGCCCTAAATGATGTCTAAATTCAACAGATCACACAGAAAACACTTGATTAATAAAGCTGTGGCTACCTGCTCTGATCCTAGTGGATGAAAAAGCAGGCCTGTTGGCAGACAAGGCCAGGCAAGCTTGCAGGCCTAGGCCTCAAACTGGCCACCAGCCACATGGCCAGGCCCAACAACATCACAAAGGCCACCCCAAAAAACACACTTCCCCAACTCAATCCAATGCCATCCATGCCCTAAATGATGTCTAAATTCAACAGATCACACAGAAAACACTTGATTAATAAAGCTGTGGCTACCTGCTCTGATCCTAGTGGATGAAAAAGCAGGCCTGTTGGCAGACAAGGCCAGGCAAGCTTGCAGGCCTAGGCCTCAAAATGGCCACCAGCCACATGGCCAGGCCCAACAACATCACAAAGGCCACCCCAAAAAACACACTTCCCCAACTCAATCCAATGCCATCCATGCCCTAAATGATGTCTAAATTCAACAGATCACACAGAAAACACTTGATTAATAAAGCTGTGGCTACCTGCTCTGATCCTAGTGGATGAAAAAGCAGGCCTGTTGGCAGACAAGGTCAGGCAAGCTTGCAGGCCTAGGCCTCAAAATGGCCACCAGCCACATGGTCAGGCCCAACAACATCACAAAGGCCACCCCAAAAAACACACTTCCCCAACTCAATCCAATGCCATCCATGCCCTAAATGATGTCTAAATTCAACAGATCACACAGAAAACACTTGATTAATAAAGCTGTGGCTACCTGCTCTGATCCTAGTGGATGAAAAAGCAGGCCTGTTGGCAGACAAGGCCAGGCAAGCTTGCAGGCCTAGGCCTCAAAATGGCCACCAGCCACATTGCCAGGCCCAACAACATCACAAAGGCCACCCCAAAAAACACACTTCCCCAACTCAATCCAATGCCATCCATGCCCTAAATGATGTCTAAATTCAACAGATCACACAGAAAACACTTGATTAATAAAGCTGTGGCTACCTGCTCTGATCCTAGTGGATGAAAAAGCAGGCCTGTTGGCAGACATGGCCAGGCAAGCTTGCAGGCCTAGGCCTCAAACTGGCCACCAGCCACATGGCCAGGCCCAACAACATCACAAAGGCCACCCCAAAAAACACACTTCCCCAACTCAATCCAATGCCTTCCATGCCCTAAATGATGTCTAAATTCAACAGATCACACAGAAAACACTTGATTAATAAAGCTGTGGCTACCTGCTCTGATCCTAGTGGATGAAAAAGCAGGCCTGTTGGCAGACAAGGCCAGGCAAGCTTGCAGGCCTAGGCCTCAAAATGGCCACCAGCCACATGGCCAGGCCCAACAACATCACAAAGGCCACCCCAAAAAACACACTTCCCCAACTCAATCCAATGCCATCCATGCCCTAAATGATGTCTAAATTCAACAGATCACACAGAAAACACTTGATTAATAAAGCTGTGGCGACCTGCTCTGATCCTAGTGGATGAAAAAGCAGGCCTGTTGGCAGACAAGGCCAGGCAAGCTTGCAGACCTAGGCCTCAAAATGGCCACCAGCCACATGGCCAGGCCCAACAACATCACAAAGGCCACCCCAAAAAACACACTTCCCCAACTCAATCCAATGCCATCCATGCCCTAAATGATGTCTAAATTCAACAGATCACACAGAAAACACTTGATTAATAAAGCTGTGGCTACCTGCTCTGATCCTAGTGGATGAAAAAGCAGGCTTGTTGGCAGACAAGGCCAGGCAAGCTTGCAGGCCTAGGCCTCAAAATGGCCACCAGCCACATGGCCAGGCCCAACAACATCACAAAGGCCACCCCCAAAAAACACACTTCCCCAACTCAATCCAATGCCATCCATGCCCTAAATGATGTCTAAATTCAACAGATCACACAGAAAACACTTGATTAATAAAGCTGTGGATACCTGCTCCGATCCTAGTGGATGAAAAAGCAGGCCTGTTGGCAGACAAGGCCAGGCAAGCTTGCAGGCCTAGGCCTCAAAATGGCCACCAGCCACATGGCCAGGCCCAACAACATCACAAAAGCCACCCCCAAAAAACACACTTCCCCTACTCAATCCAATGCCATCCATGCCCTAAATGATGTCTAAATTCAACAGATCACACAGAAAACACTTGATTAATAAAGCTGTGGCTACCTGCTCTGATCCTAGTGGATGAAAAAGCAGGCCTGTTGGCAGACAAGGCCAGGCAAGATTGCAGGCCTAGGCCTCAAAATGGCCACCAGCCACATGGCCAGGCCCCACAACATCACAAAGGCCACCCCCAAAAAACACACTTCCCCAACTCAATCCAATGCCATCCATGCCCTAAATGATGTCTAAATTCAACAGATCACACAGAAAACACTTGATTAATAAAGCTGTGGCTACCTGCTCTGATCCTAGTGGATGAAAAAGCAGGCCTGTTGGCAGACAAGGCCAGGCAAGCTTGCAGGCCTAGGCCTCAAAATGGCCACCAGCCACATGGCCAGGCCCAACAACATCACAAAGGCCACCCCAAAAAACACACTTCCCCAACTCAATCCAATGCCATCCATGCCCTAAATGATGTCTAAATTCAACAGATCACACAGAAAACACTTGATTAATAAAGCTGTGGCTACCTGCTCTGATCCTAGTGGATGAAAAAGCAGGCCTGTTGGCAGACAAGGCCAGGCAAGCTTGCAGGCCTAGGCCTCAAAATGGCCACCAGCCACATGGCCAGGCCCAACAACATCACAAAGGCCACCCCAAAAAACACACTTCCCCAACTCAATCCAATGCCATCCATGCCCTAAATGATGTCTAAATTCAACAGATCACACAG
This sequence comes from Triturus cristatus, assembly GCF_964204655.1. Lineage (NCBI taxonomy): Eukaryota > Metazoa > Chordata > Amphibia > Caudata > Salamandridae > Triturus > Triturus cristatus. The sequence goes on from NW_028188362.1 coordinate 17,106, forward strand.
AAAACACTTGATTAATAAAGCTGTGGCTACCTGCTCTGATCCTAGTGGATGAAAAAGCAGGCCTGTTGGCAGACAAGGCCAGGCAAGCTTGCAGGCCTAGGCCTCAAAATGGCCACCAGCCACATGGCCAGGCCCAACAACATCACAAAGGCCACCCCAAAAAACACACTTCCCCAACTCAATCCAATGCCATCCATGCCCTAAATGATGTCTAAATTCAACAGATCACACAGAAAACACTTGATTAATAAAGCTGTGGCTACCTGCTCTGATCCTAGTGGATGAAAAAGCAGGCCTGTTGGCAGACAAGGCCAGGCAAGCTTGCAGGCCTAGGCCTCAAAATGGCCACCAGCCACATGGCCAGGCCCAACAACATCACAAAGGCCACCCCAAAAAACACACTTCCCCAACTCAATCCAATGCCATCCATGCCCTAAATGATGTCTAAATTCAACAGATCACACAGAAAACACTTGATTAATAAAGCTGTGGCTACCTGCTCTGATCCTAGTGGATGAAAAAGCAGGCCTGTTGGCAGACAAGGCCAGGCAAGCTTGCAGGCCTAGGCCTCAAAATGGCCACCAGCCACATGGCCAGGCCCAACAACATCACAAAGGCCACCCCCAAAAAACACACTTCCCCAACTCAATCCAATGCCATCCATGCCCTAAATGATGTCTAAATTCAACAGATCACACAGAAAACACTTGATTAATAAAGCTGTGGATACCTGCTCCGATCCTAGTGGATGAAAAAGCAGGCCTGTTGGCAGACAAGGCCAGGCAAGCTTGCAGGCCTAGGCCTCAAAATGGCCACCAGCCACATGGCCAGGCCCAGCAACATCACAAAGGCCACCCCCAAAAAACACACTTCCCCTACTCAATCCAATGCCATCCATGCCCTAAATGATGTCTAAATTCAACAGATCACACAGAAAACACTTGATTAATAAAGCTGTGGCTACCTGCTCTGATCCTAGTTGATGAAAAAGCAGGCCTGTTGGCAGACAAGGCCAGGCAATATTGCAGGCCTAGGCCTCAAAATGGCCACCAGCCACATGGCCAGGCCCAACAACATCACAAAGGCCACCCCCAGAAAACACACTTCCCCAACTCAATCCAATGCCATCCATGCCCTAAATGATGTCGAAATTCAACAGATCACACAGAAAACACTTGATTAATAAAGCTGTGGCTACCTGCTCTGATCCTAGTGGATGAAAAAGCAGGCCTGTTGGCAGACAAGGCCAGGCAAGCTTGCAGGCCTAGGCCTCAAAATGGCCACCAGCCACATGGCCAGGCCCAACAACATCACAAAGGCCACCCCGAAAAACACACTTCCCCAACTCAATCCAATGCCATCCATGCCCTAAATGATGTCTAAATTCAACAGATCACACAGAAAACACTTGATTAATAAAGCTGTGGCTACCTGCTCTGATCCTAGTGGATGAAAAAGCAGGCCTGTTGGCAGACAAGGCCAGGCAAGCTTGCAGGCCTCGGCCTCAAAATGGCCACCAGCCACATGGCCAGGCCCAACAACATCACAAAGGCCACCCCAAAAAACACACTTCCCCAACTCAATCCAATGCCATCCATGCCCTAAATGATGTCTAAATTCAACAGATCACACAGAAAACACTTGATTAATAAAGCTGTGGCTACCTGCTCTGATCCTAGTGGATGAAAAAGCAGGCCTGTTGGCAGACAAGGCCAGGCAATCTTGCAGGCCTAGGCCTCAAAATGGCCACCAGCCACATGGGCAGGCCCAACAACATCACAAAGGCCACCCCCAAAAAACACACTTCCCCAACTCAATCCAATGCCATCCATGCCATAAATGATGTCTAAATTCAACAGATCACACAGAAAACACTTGATTAATAAAGCTGTGGATACCTGCTCCGATCCTAGTGGATGAAAAAGCAGGCCTGTTGGCAGACAAGGCCAGGCAAGCTTGCAGGCCTAGGCCTCAAAATGGCCACCAGCCACATGGCCAGGCCCAGCAACATCACAAAGGCCACCCCCAAAAAACACACTTCCCCTACTCAATCCAATGCCATCCATGCCCTAAATGATGTCTAAATTCAACAGATCACACAGAAAACACTTGATTAATAAAGCTGTGGCTACCTGCTCTGATCCTAGTGGATGAAAAAGCAGGCCTGTTGGCAGACAAGGCCAGGCAAGATTGCAGGCCTAGGCCTCAAAATGGCCACCAGCCACATGGCCAGGCCCAACAACATCACAAAGGCCACCCCAAAAAACACACTTCCCCAACTCAATCCAATGCCATCCATGCCCTAAATGATGTCTAAATTCAACAGATCACACAGAAAACACTTGATTAATAAAGCTGTGGCTTCCTGCTCTGATCCTAGTGGATGAAAAAGCAGGCCTGTTGGCAGACAAGGCCAGGCAAGCTTGCAGGCCTAGGCCTCAAAATGGCCACGAGCCACATGGCCAGGCCCAACAACATCACAAAGGCCACCCCAAAAAACACACTTCCCCAACTCAATCCAATGCCATCCATGCCCTAAATGATGTCTAAATTCAACAGATCACACAGAAAACACTTGATTAATAAAGCTGTGGCTACCTGCTCTGATCCTAGTGGATGAAAAAGCAGGCCTGTTGGCAGACAAGGCCAGGCAAGCTTGCAGGCCTAGGCCTCAAAATGGCCACCAGCCACATGGCCAGGCCCAACAACATCACAAAGGCCACCCCCAAAAAACACACTTCCCCAACTCAATCCAATGCCATCCATGCCCTAAATGATGTCTAAATTCAACAGATCACACAGAAAACACTTGATTAATAAAGCTGTGGATACCTGCTCCGATCCTAGTGGATGAAAAAGCAGGCCTGTTGGCAGACAAGGCCAGGCAAGCTTGCAGGCCTAGGCCTCAAAATGGCCACCAGCCACATGGCCAGGCCCAGCAACATCACAAAGGCCACCCCCAAAAAACACACTTCCCCTACTCAATCCAATGCCATCCATGCCCTAAATGATGTCTAAATTCAACAGATCACACAGAAAACACTTGATTAATAAAGCTGTGGCTACCTGCTCTGATCCTAGTGGATGAAAAAGCAGGCCTTATGGCAGACAAGGCCAGGCAAGATTGTAGGCCTAGGCCTCAAAATGGCCACCAGCCACATGGCCAGGCCCAACAACATCACAAAGGCCACCCCCAAAAAACACACTTCCCCAACTCAATCCAATGGCATCCATGCCCTAAATGATGTCTAAATTCAACAGATCACACAGAAAACACTTGATTAATAAAGCTGTGGCTACCTGCTCTGATCCTAGTGGATGAAAAAGCAGGCCTGTTGGCAGACAAGGCCATGCAAGCTTGCAGGCCTAGGCCTCAAAATGGCCACCAGCCACATGGCCAGGCCCAACAACATCACAAAGGCCACCCCAAAAAACACACTTCCCCAACTCAATCCAATGCGTTCCATGCCCTAAATGATGTCTAAATTCAACAGATCACACAGAAAACACTTGATTAATAAAGCTGTGGCTACCTGCTCTGATCCTAGTGGATGAAAAAGCAGGCCTGTTGGCAGACAAGGCCAGGCAAGCTTGCAGGCCTAGGCCTCAAAATGGCCACCAGCCACATGGCCAGGCCCAACAACATCACAAAGGCCACCCCAAAAAACACACTTCCCCAACTCAATCCAATGCCATCCATGCCCTAAATGATGTCTAAATTCAACAGATCACACAGAAAACACTTGATTAATAAAGCTGTGGCTACCTGCTCTGATCCTAGTGGATGAAAAAGCAGGCCTGTTGGCAGACAAGGCCAGGCAAGCTTGCAGGCCTAGGCCTCAAAATGGCCACCAGCCACATGGCCAGGCCCAACAACATCACAAAGGCCACCCCAAAAAACACACTTCCCCAACTCAATCCAATGCCATCCATGCCCTAAATGATGTCTAAATTCAACAGATCACACAGAAAACACTTGATTAATAAAGCTGTGGCTACCTGCTCTGATCCTAGTGGATGAAAAAGCAGGCCTGTTGGCAGACAAGGCCAGGCAAGCTTGCAGGCCTAGGCCTCAAAATGGCCACCAGCCACATGGCCAGGCCCAACAACTTCACAAAGGCCACCCCCAAAAAACACACTTCCCCAACTCAATCCAATGCCATCCATGCCCTAAATGATATCTAAATTCAACAGATCACACAGAAAACACTTGATTAATAAAGCTGTGGGTACCTGCGCCGATCCTAGTGGATGAAAAAGCAGGCCTGTTGGCAGACAAGGCCAGGCAAGCTTGCAGGCCTAGGCCTCAAAATGGCCACCAGCCACATGGCCAGGCCCAGCAACATCACAAAGGCCACCCCCAAAAAACACACTTCCCCTACTCAATCCAATGCCATCCATGCCCTAAATGATGTCTAAATTCAACAGGTCACACAGAAAACACTTGATTAATAAAGCTGTGGCTACCTGCTCTGATCCTAGTGGATGAAAAAGCAGGCCTGTTGGCAGACACGGCCAGGCAAGCTTGCAGGCCTAGGCTTCAAAATGGCCACCAGCCACATGGCCAGGCCCAACAACATCACAAAGGCCACCCCAAAAAACACACTTCCCCAACTCAATCCAATGCCATCAATGCCCTAAATGATGTCTAAATTCAACAGATCACACAGAAAACACTTGATTAATAAAGCTGTGGCTACCTGCTCTGATCCTAGTGGATGAAAAAGCAGGCCTGTTGGCAGACAAGGCCAGGCAAGCTTGCAGGCCTAGGCCTCAAAATGGCCACCGGCCACATGGCCAGGCCCAACAACATCACAAAGGCCACCCCAAAAAACACACTTCCCCAACTCAATCCAATGCCATCCATGCCCTAAATGATGTCTAAATTCAACAGATCACACAGAAAACACTTGATTAATAAAGCTGTGGCTACCTGCTCTGATCCTAGTGGATGAAAAAGCAGGCCTGTTGGCAGACAAGGCCAGGCAAGCTTGCAGGCCTAGGCCTCAAAATGGCCACCAGCCACATGGCCAGGCCCAACAACATCACAAAGGCCACCCCAAAAAACACACTTCCCCAACTCAATCCAATGCCATCCATGCCCTAAATGATGTCTAAATTCAACAGATCACACAGAAAACACTTGATTAATAAAGCTGTGGCTACCTGCTCTGATCCTAGTGGATGAAAAAGCAGGCCTGTTGGCAGACAAGGCCATGCAAGCTTGCAGGCCTAGGCCTCAAAATGGCCACCAGCCACATGGCCAGGCCCAACAACATCACAAAGGCCACCCCCAAAAAACACACTTCCCCAACTCAATCCAATGCCATCCATGCCCTAAATGATGTCTAAATTCAACAGATCACACAGAAAACACTTGATTAATAAAGCTGTGGCTACCTGCTCTGATCCTAGTGGATGAAAAAGCAGGCCTGTTGGCCGACAAGGTCAGGCAAGCTTGCAGGCCTAGGCCTCAAAATGGCCACCAGCCACATGGCCAGGCCCAACAACATCACAAAGGCCACCCCCAAAAAACACACTTCCCCAACTCAATCCAATGCCATCCATGCCCTAAATGATGTCTAAATTCAACAGATCACACAGAAAACACTTGATTAATAAAGCTGTGGCTACCTGCTCTGATCCTAGTTGATGAAAAAGCAGGCCTGTTGGCAGACAAGGCCAGGCAAGCTTGCAGGCCTAGGCCTCAAAATGGCCACCAGCCACATGGCCAGGCCCAACAACATCACAAAGGCCACCCCAAAAAACACACTTCCCCAACTCAATCCAATGCCATCCATGCCCTAAATGATGTCTAAATTCAACAGATCACACAGAAAACACTTGATTAATAAAGCTGTGGCTACCTGCTCTGATCCTAGTGGATGAAAAAGCAGGCCTGTTGGCAGACAAGGCCAGGCAAGCTTGCAGGCCTAGGCCTCAAAATGGCCACCAGCCACATGGCCAGGCCCAACAACATCACAAAAGCCACCCCCAAAAAACACACTTCCCCAACTCAATCCAATGCCATCGATGCCCTAAATGATGTCTAAATTCAACAGATCACACAGAAAACACTTGATTAATAAAGCTGTGGATACCTGCTCCGATCCTAGTGGATGAAAAAGCAGGCCTGTTGGCAGACAAGGCCAGGCAAGCTTGCAGGCCTAGGCCTCAAAATGGCCACCAGCCACATGGCCAGGCCCAGCAACATCACAAAGGCCACCCCAAAAAAACACACTTCCCCAACTCAATCCAATGCCATCCATGCCCTAAATGATGTCTAAATTCAACAGATCACACAGAAAACACTTGATTAATAAAGCTGTGGCTACCTGCTCTGATCCTAGTGTATGAAAAAGCAGGCCTGTTGGCAGACAAGGCCAGGCAAGCTTGCAGGCCTAGGCCTCAAAATGGCCACCAGCCACATGGCCAGGCCCAACAACATCACAAAGGCCACCCCCAAAAAACACACTTCCCCAACTCAATCCAATGCCATCCATGCCCTAAATGATGTCTAAATTCAACAGATCACACAGAAAACACTTGATTAATAAAGCTGTGGATACCTGCTCCGATCCTAGTGGATGAAAAAGCAGGCCTGTTGGCAGACAAGGCCAGGCAAGCTTGCAGGCCTAGGCCTCAAAATGGCCACCAGCCACATGGCCAGGCCCAGCAACATCACAAAGGCCACCCCCAAAAAACACACTTCCCCTACTCAATCCAATGCCATCCATGCCCTAAATGATGTCTAAATTCAACAGATCACACAGAAAACACTTGATTAATAAAGCTGTGGCTACCTGCTCTGATCCTAGTGGATGAAAAAGCAGGCCTGTTGGCAGACAAGGCCAGGCAAGATTGCAGGCCTAGGCCTCAAAATGGCCACCAGCCACATGGCCAGGCCCAACAACATCACAAAGGCCACCCCCAAAAAACACACTTCCCCAACTCAATCCAATGCCATCCATGCCCTAAATGATGTCTAAATTCAACAGATCACACAGAAAACACTTGATTAATAAAGCTGTGGCTACCTGCTCTGATCCTAGTGGATGAAAAAGCAGGCCTGTTGGCAGACAAGGCCATGCAAGCTTGCAGGCCTAGGCCTCAAAATGGCCACCAGCCACATGGCCAGGCCCAACAACATCACAAAGGCCACCCCAAAAAACACACTTCCCCAACTCAATCCAATGCGTTCCATGCCCTAAATGATGTCTAAATTCAACAGATCACACAGAAAACACTTGATTAATAAAGCTGTGGCTACCTGCTCTGATCCTAGTGGATGAAAAAGCAGGCCTGTTGGCAGACAAGGCCAGGCAAGCTTGCAGGCCTAGGCCTCAAAATGGCCACCAGCCACATGGCCAGGCCCAACAACATCACAAAGGCCACCCCAAAAAACACACTTCCCCAACTCAATCCAATGCCATCCATGCCCTAAATGATGTCTAAATTCAACAGATCACACAGAAAACACTTGATTAATAAAGCTGTGGCTACCTGCTCTGATCCTAGTGGATGAAAAAGCAGGCCTGTTGTCAGACAAGGCCAGGCAAGCTTGCAGAACTAGGCCTCAAAATGGCCACCAGCCACATGGCCAGGCCCAACAACATCACAAAGGCCACCCCAAAAAACACACTTCCCCAACTCAATCCAATGCCATCCATGCCCTAAATGATGTCTAAATTCAACAGATCACACAGAAAACACTTGATTAATAAAGCTGTGGCTACCTGCTCTGATCCTAGTGGATGAAAAAGCAGGCCTGTTGGCAGACAAGGCCAGGCAAGCTTGCAGGCCTAGGCCTCAAAATGGCCACCAGCCACATGGCCAGGCCCAACAACTTCACAAAGGCCACCCCCAAAAAACACACTTCCCCAACTCAATCCAATGCCATCCATGCCCTAAATGATATCTAAATTCAACAGATCACACAGAAAACACTTGATTAATAAAGCTGTGGGTACCTGCGCCGATCCTAGTGGATGAAAAAGCAGGCCTGTTGGCAGACAAGGCCAGGCAAGCTTGCAGGCCTAGGCCTCAAAATGGCCACCAGCCACATGGCCAGGCCCAGCAACATCACAAAGGCCACCCCCAAAAAACACACTTCCCCTACTCAATCCAATGCCATCCATGCCCTAAATGATGTCTAAATTCAACAGGTCACACAGAAAACACTTGATTAATAAAGCTGTGGCTACCTGCTCTGATCCTAGTGGCTGAAAAAGCAGGCCTGTTGGCAGACACGGCCAGGCAAGCTTGCAGGCCTAGGCTTCAAAATGGCCACCAGCCACATGGCCAGGCCCAACAACATCACAAAGGCCACCCCAAAAAACACACTTCCCCAACTCAATCCAATGCCATCCATGCCCTAAATGATGTCTAAATTCAACAGATCACACAGAAAACACTTGATTAATAAAGCTGTGGCTACCTGCTCTGATCATAGTGGATGAAAAAGCAGGCCTGTTGGCAGACAAGGCCAGGCAAGCTTGCAGGCCTAGGCCTCAAAATGGCCACCGGCCACATGGCCAGGCCCAACAACATCACAAAGGCCACCCCAAAAAACACACTTCCCCAACTCAATCCAATGCCATCCATGCCCTAAATGATGTCTAAATTCAACAGATCACACAGAAAACACTTGATTAATAAAGCTGTGGCTACCTGCTCTGATCCTAGTGGATGAAAAAGCAGGCCTGTTGGCAGACAAGGCCAGGCAAGCTTGCAGGCCTAGGCCTCAAAATGGCCACCAGCCACATGGCCAGGCCCAACAACATCACAAAGGCCACCCCAAAAAACACACTTCCCCAACTCAATCCAATGCCATCCATGCCCTAAATGATGTCTAAATTCAACAGATCACACAGAAAACACTTGATTAATAAAGCTGTGGCTACCTGCTCTGATCCTAGTGGATGAAAAAGCAGGCCTGTTGGCAGACAAGGCCATGCAAGCTTGCAGGCCTAGGCCTCAAAATGGCCACCAGCCACATGGCCAGGCCCAACAACATCACAAAGGCCACCCCAAAAAACACACTTCCCCAACTCAATCCAATGCCATCCATGCCCTAAATGATGTCTAAATTCAACAGATCACACAGAAAACACTTGATTAATAAAGCTGTGGCTACCTGCTCTGATCCTAGTGGATGAAAAAGCAGGCCTGTTGGCAGACAAGGCCAGGCAAGCTTGCAGGCCTAGGCCTCAAAATGGCCACCAGCCACATGGCCAGGCCCAACAACTTCACAAAGGCCACCCCCAAAAAACACACTTCCCCAACTCAATCCAATGCCATCCATGCCCTAAATGATATCTAAATTCAACAGATCACACAGAAAACACTTGATTAATAAAGCTGTGGGTACCTGCGCCGATCCTAGTGGATGAAAAAGCAGGCCTGTTGGCAGACAAGGCCAGGCAAGCTTGCAGGCCTAGGCCTCAAAATGGCCACCAGCCACATGGCCAGGCCCAGCAACATCACAAAGGCCACCCCCAAAAAACACACTTCCCCTACTCAATCCAATGCCATCCATGCCCTAAATGATGTCTAAATTCAACAGGTCACACAGAAAACACTTGATTAATAAAGCTGTGGCTACCTGCTCTGATCCTAGTGGATGAAAAAGCAGGCCTGTTGGCAGACACGGCCAGGCAAGCTTGCAGGCCTAGGCTTCAAAATGGCCACCCGCCACATGGCCAGGCCCAACAACATCACAAAGGCCACCCCAAAAAACACACTTCCCCAACTCAATCCAATGCCATCCATGCCCTAAATGATGTCTAAATTCAACAGATCACACAGAAAACACTTGATTAATAAAGCTGTGGCTACCTGCTCTGATCCTAGTGGATGAAAAAGCAGGCCTGTTGGCAGACAAGGCCAGGCAAGCTTGCAGGCCTAGGCCTCAAAATGGCCACCGGCCACATGGCCAGGCCCAACAACATCACAAAGGCCACCCCAAAAAACACACTTCCCCAACTCAATCCAATGCCATCCATGCCCTAAATGATGTCTAAATTCAACAGATCACACAGAAAACACTTGATTAATAAAGCTGTGGCTACCTGCTCTGATCCTAGTGGATGAAAAAGCAGGCCTGTTGGCAGACAAGGCCAGGCAAGCTTGCAGGCCTAGGCCTCAAAATGGCCACCAGCCACATGGCCAGGCCCAACAACATCACAAAGGCCACCCCAAAAAACACACTTCCCCAACTCAATCCAATGCCATCCATGCCCTAAATGATGTCTAAATTCAACAGATCACACAGAAAACACTTGATTAATAAAGCTGTGGCTACCTGCTCTGATCCTAGTGGATGAAAAAGCAGGCCTGTTGGCAGACAAGGCCATGCAAGCTTGCAGGCCTAGGCCTCAAAATGGCCACCAGCCACATGGCCAGGCCCAACAACATCACAAAGGCCACCCCCAATAAACACACTTCCCCAACTCAATCCAATGCCATCCATGCCCTAAATGATGTCTAAATTCAACAGATCACACAGAAAACACTTGATTAATAAAGCTGTGGCTACCTGCTCTGATCCTAGTGGATGAAAAAGCAGGCCTGTTGGCCGACAAGGTCAGGCAAGCTTGCAGGCCTAGGCCTCAAAATGGCCACCAGCCACATGGCCAGGCCCAACAACATCACAAAGGCCACCCCCAAAAAACACACTTCCCCAACTCAATCCAATGCCATCCATGCCCTAAATGATGTCTAAATTCAACAGATCACACAGAAAACACTTGATTAATAAAGCTGTGGCTACCTGCTCTGATCCTAGTTGATGAAAAAGCAGGCCTGTTGGCAGACAAGGCCAGGCAAGCTTGCAGGCCTAGGCCTCAAAATGGCCACCAGCCACATGGCCAGGCCCAACAACATCACAAAGGCCACCCCAAAAAACACACTTCCCCAACTCAATCCAATGCCATCCATGCCCTAAATGATGTCTAAATTCAACAGATCACACAGAAAACACTTGATTAATAAAGCTGTGGCTACCTGCTCTGATCCTAGTGGATGAAAAAGCAGGCCTGTTGGCAGACAAGGCCAGGCAAGCTTGCAGGCCTAGGCCTCAAAATGGCCACCAGCCACATGGCCAGGCCCAACAACATCACAAAAGCCACCCCCAAAAAACACACTTCCCCAACTCAATCCAATGCCATCGATGCCCTAAATGATGTCTAAATTCAACAGATCACACAGAAAACACTTGATTAATAAAGCTGTGGATACCTGCTCCGATCCTAGTGGATGAAAAAGCAGGCCTGTTGGCAGACAAGGCCAGGCAAGCTTGCAGGCCTAGGCCTCAAAATGGCCACCAGCCACATGGCCAGGCCCAGCAACATCACAAAGGCCACCCCAAAAAAACACACTTCCCCAACTCAATCCAATGCCATCCATGCCCTAAATGATGTCTAAATTCAACAGATCACACAGAAAACACTTGATTAATAAAGCTGTGGCTACCTGCTCTGATCCTAGTGTATGAAAAAGCAGGCCTGTTGGCAGACAAGGCCAGGCAAGCTTGCAGGCCTAGGCCTCAAAATGGCCACCAGCCACATGGCCAGGCCCAACAACATCACAAAGGCCACCCCCAAAAAACACACTTCCCCAACTCAATCCAATGCCATCCATGCCCTAAATGATGTCTAAATTCAACAGATCACACAGAAAACACTTGATTAATAAAGCTGTGGATACCTGCTCCGATCCTAGTGGATGAAAAAGCAGGCCTGTTGGCAGACAAGGCCAGGCAAGCTTGCAGGCCTAGGCCTCAAAATGGCCACCAGCCACATGGCCAGGCCCAGCAACATCACAAAGGCCACCCCCAAAAAACACACTTCCCCTACTCAATCCAATGCCATCCATGCCCTAAATGATGTCTAAATTCAACAGATCACACAGAAAACACTTGATTAATAAAGCTGTGGCTACCTGCTCTGATCCTAGTGGATGAAAAAGCAGGCCTGTTGGCAGAGAAGGCCAGGCAAGATTGCAGGCCTAGGCCTCAAAATGGCCACCAGCCACATGGCCAGGCCCAACAACATCACAAAGGCCACCCCCAAAAAACACACTTCCCCAACTCAATCCAATGCCATCCATGCCCTAAATGATGTCTAAATTCAACAGATCACACAGAAAACACTTGATTAATAAAGCTGTGGCTACCTGCTCTGATCCTAGTGGATGAAAAAGCAGGCCTGTTGGCAGACAAGGCCATGCAAGCTTGCAGGCCTAGGCCTCAAAATGGCCACCAGCCACATGGCCAGGCCCAACAACATCACAAAGGCCACCCCAAAAAACAAACTTCCCCAACTCAATCCAATGCGTTCCATGCCCTAAATGATGTCTAAATTCAACAGATCACACAGAAAACACTTGATTAATAAAGCTGTGGCTACCTGCTCTGATCCTAGTGGATGAAAAAGCAGGCCTGTTGGCAGACAAGGCCAGGCAAGCTTGCAGGCCTAGGCCTCAAAATGGCCACCAGCCACATGGCCAGGCCCAACAACATCACAAAGGCCACCCCAAAAAACACACTTCCCCAACTCAATCCAATGCCATCCATGCCCTAAATGATGTCTAAATTCAACAGATCACACAGAAAACACTTGATTAATAAAGCTGTGGCTACCTGCTCTGATCCTAGTGGATGAAAAAGCAGGCCTGTTGTCAGACAAGGCCAGGCAAGCTTGCAGGCCTAGGCCTCAAAATGGCCACCAGCCACATGGCCAGGCCCAACAACATCACAAAGGCCACCCCAAAAAACACACTTCCCCAACTCAATCCAATGCCATCCATGCCCTAAATGATGTCTAAATTCAACAGATCACACAGAAAACACTTGATTAATAAAGCTGTGGCTACCTGCTCTGATCCTAGTGGATGAAAAAGCAGGCCTGTTGGCAGACAAGGCCAGGCAAGCTTGCAGGCCTAGGCCTCAAAATGGCCACCAGCCACATGGCCAGGCCCAACAACTTCACAAAGGCCACCCCCAAAAAACACACTTCCCCAACTCAATCCAATGCCATCCATGCCCTAAATGATATCTAAATTCAACAGATCACACAGAAAACACTTGATTAATAAAGCTGTGGGTACCTGCGCCGATCCTAGTGGATGAAAAAGCAGGCCTGTTGGCAGACAAGGCCAGGCAAGCTTGCAGGCCTAGGCCTCAAAATGGCCACCAGCCACATGGCCAGGCCCAGCAACATCACAAAGGCCACCCCCAAAAAACACACTTCCCCTACTCAATCCAATGCCATCCATGCCCTAAATGATGTCTAAATTCAACAGGTCACACAGAAAACACTTGATTAATAAAGCTGTGGCTACCTGCTCTGATCCTAGTGGATGAAAAAGCAGGCCTGTTGGCAGACACGGCCAGGCAAGCTTGCAGGCCTAGGCTTCAAAATGGCCACCAGCCACATGGCCAGGCCCAACAACATCACAAAGGCCACCCCAAAAAACACACTTCCCCAACTCAATCCAATGCCATCCATGCCCTAAATGATGTCTAAATTCAACAGATCACACAGAAAACACTTGATTAATAAAGCTGTGGCTACCTGCTCTGATCCTAGTGGATGAAAAAGCAGGCCTGTTGGCAGACAAGGCCAGGCAAGCTTGCAGGCCTAGGCCTCAAAATGGCCACCGGCCACATGGCCAGGCCCAACAACATCACAAAGGCCACCCCAAAAAACACACTTCCCCAACTCAATCCAATGCCATCCATGCCCTAAATGATGTCTAAATTCAACAGATCACACAGAAAACACTTGATTAATAAAGCTGTGGCTACCTGCTCTGATCCTAGTGGATGAAAAAGCAGGCCTGTTGGCAGACAAGGCCAGGCAAGCTTGCAGGCCTAGGCCTCAAAATGGCCACCAGCCACATGGCCAGGCCCAACAACATCACAAAGGCCACCCCAAAAAACACACTTCCCCAACTCAATCCAATGCCATCCATGCCCTAAATGATGTCTAAATTCAACAGATCACACAGAAAACACTTGATTAATAAAGCTGTGGCTACCTGCTCTGATCCTAGTGGATGAAAAAGCAGGCCTGTTGGCAGACAAGGCCATGCAAGCTTGCAGGCCTAGGCCTCAAAATGGCCACCAGCCACATGGCCAGGCCCAACAACATCACAAAGGCCACCCCCAAAAAACACACTTCCCCAACTCAATCCAATGCCATCCATGCCCTAAATGATGTCTAAATTCAACAGATCACACAGAAAACACTTGATTAATAAAGCTGTGGCTACCTGCTCTGATCCTAGTGGATGAAAAAGCAGGCCTGTTGGCCGACAAGGTCAGGCAAGCTTGCAGGCCTAGGCCTCAAAATGGCCACCAGCCACATGGCCAGGCCCAACAACATCACAAAGGCCACCCCCAAAAAACACACTTCCCCAACTCAATCCAATGCCATCCATGCCCTAAATGATGTCTAAATTCAACAGATCACACAGAAAACACTTGATTAATAAAGCTGTGGCTACCTGCTCTGATCCTAGTTGATGAAAAAGCAGGCCTGTTGGCAGACAAGGCCAGGCAAGCTTGCAGGCCTAGGCCTCAAAATGGCCACCAGCCACATGGCCAGGCCCAACAACATCACAAAGGCCACCCCAAAAAACACACTTCCCCAACTCAATCCAATGCCATCCATGCCCTAAATGATGTCTAAATTCAACAGATCACACAGAAAACACTTGATTAATAAAGCTGTGGCTACCTGCTCTGATCCTAGTGGATGAAAAAGCAGGCCTGTTGGCAGACAAGGCCAGGCAAGCTTGCAGGCCTAGGCCTCAAAATGGCCACCAGCCACATGGCCAGGCCCAACAACATCACAAAAGCCACCCCCAAAAAACACACTTCCCCAACTCAATCCAATGCCATCGATGCCCTAAATGATGTCTAAATTCAACAGATCACACAGAAAACACTTGATTAATAAAGCTGTGGATACCTGCTCCGATCCTAGTGGATGAAAAAGCAGGCCTGTTGGCAGACAAGGCCAGGCAAGCTTGCAGGCCTAGGCCTCAAAATGGCCACCAGCCACATGGCCAGGCCCAGCAACATCACAAAGGCCACCCCAAAAAAACACACTTCCCCAACTCAATCCAATGCCATCCATGCCCTAAATGATGTCTAAATTCAACAGATCACACAGAAAACACTTGGTTAATAAAGCTGTGGCTACCTGCTCCGATCCTAGTGGATGAAAAAGCAGGCCTGTTGGCAGACAAGGCCAGGCAAGCTTGCAGGCCTAGGCCTCAAAATGGCCACCAGCCACATGGCCAGGCCCAGCAACATCACAAAGCCCACCCCCAAAAAACACACTTCCCCTACTCAATCCAATGCCATCCATGCCCTAAATGATGTCTAAATTCAACAGATCACACAGAAAACACTTGATTAATAAAGCTGTGGCTACCTGCTCTGATCCTAGTGGATGAAAAAGCAGGCCTGTTGGCAGACAAGGCCAGGCAAGCTTGCAGGCCTAGGCCTCAAAATGGCCACCAGCCACATGGCCAGGCCCAACAACATCACAAAGGCCACCCCCAAAAACACACTTCCCCAACTCAATCCAATGCCATCAATGCCCTAAATGATGTCTAAATTCAACAGATCACACAGAAAACACTTGATTAATAAAGCTGTGGCTACCTGCTCTGATCCTAGTGGATGAAAAAGCAGGCCTGTTGGCAGACAAGGCCAGGCAAGCTTGCAGGCCTAGGCCTCAAAATGGCCACCAGCCACATGGCCAGGCCCAGCAACATCACAAAGGCCACCCCCAAAAAACACACTTCCCCTACTCAATCCAATGCCATCCATGCCCTAAATGATGTCTAAATTCAACAGATCACACAGAAAACACTTGATTAATAAAGCTGTGGCTACCTGCTCCGATCCTAGTGGATGAAAAAGCAGGCCTGTTGGCAGACAAGGCCAGGCAAGATTGCAGGCCTAGGCCTCAAAATGGCCACCAGCCACATGGCCAGGCCCAACAACATCACAAAGGCCACCCCCAAAAAACACACTTCCCCAACTCAATCCAATGCCATCCATGCCCTATATGATGTCTAAATTCAACAGATCACACAGAAAACACTTGATTAATAAAGCTGTGGCTACCTGCTCTGATCCTAGTGGATGAAAAAGCAGGCCTGTTGGCAGACAAGGCCAGGCAAGCTTGCAGGCCTAGGCCTCAAAATGGCCACCAGCCACATGGCCATGCCCAACAACATCACAAAGGCCACCCCAAAAGACACACTTCCCCAACTCAATCCAATGCCATCCATGCCCTAAATGGTGTCTAAATTCAACAGATCACACAGAAAACACTTGATTAAGAAAGCTGTGGCTACCTGCTCTGATCCTAGTGGATGAAAAAGCAGGCCTGTTGGCAGACAAGGCCAGGCAAGCTTGCAGGCCTAGGCCTCAAAATGGCCACCAGCCACATGGCCAGGCCCAACAACATCACAAAGGCCACCCCAAAAAACACACTTCCCCAACTCAATCCAATGCCATACATGCCCTAAATGATTTCTAAATTCAACAGATCACACAGAAAACACTTGATTAATAAAGCTGTGGCTACCTGCTCTGATCCTAGTGGATGAAAAAGCAGGCCTGTTGGCAGACAAGGCCAGGCAAGCTTGCAGGCCTAGGCCTCAAAATGGCCACCAGCCACATGGCCAGGCTCAACAACATCACAAAGGCCACCCCAAAAAACACACTTCCCCAACTCAATCCAATGCCATCCATGCCCTAAATGATGTCTAAATTCAACAGATCACACAGAAAACACTTGATTAATAAAGCTGTGGCTACCTGCTCTGATCCTAGTGGATGAAAAAGCAGGCCTGTTGGCAGACAAGGCCAGGCAAGCTTGCAGGCCTAGGCCTCAAAATGGCCACCAGCCACATGGCCAGGCCCAACAACATCACAAAGGCCACCCCAAAAAACACACTTCCCCAACTCAATCCAATGCCATCCATGCCCTAAATGATGTCTAAATTCAACAGATCACACAGAAAACACTTGATTAATAAAGCTGTGGCTACCTGCTCTGATCCTAGTGGATGAAAAAGCAGGCCTGTTGGCAGACAAGGCCAGGCAAGCTTGCAGGCCTAGGCCTCAAAATGGCCACCAGCCACATGGCCAGGCCCAACAACATCACAAAGGCCACCCCAAAAAACACACTTCCCCAACTCATTCCAATGCCATCCATGCCCTAAATGATGTCTAAATTCAACAGATCACACAGAAAACACTTGATTAATAAAGCTGTGGCTACCTGCTCTGATCCTAGTGGATGAAAAAGCAGGCCTGTTGGCAGACAAGGCCAGGCAAGCTTGCAGGCCTAGGCCTCAAAATGGCCACCAGCCACAAGGCCAGGCCCAGCAACATCACAAAGGCCACCCCCAAAAAACACACTTCCCCTACTCAATCCAATGCCATCCATGCCCTAAATGATGTCTAAATTCAACAGATCACACAGAAAACACTTGATTAATAAAGCTGTGGCTACCTGCTCCGATCCTAGTGGATGAAAAAGCAGGCCTGTTGGCAGACAAGGCCAGGCAAGATTGCAGGCCTAGGCCTCAAAATGGCCACCAGCCACATGGCCAGGCCCAACAACATCACAAAGGCCACCCCAAAAAACACACTTCCCCAACTCAATCCAATGCCATCCATGCCCTAAATGATGTCTAAATTCAACAGATCACACAGAAAACACTTGATTAATAAAGCTGTGGCTACCTGCTCTGATCCTAGTGGATGAAAAAGCAGGCCTGTTGGCAGACAAGGCCAGGCAAGATTGCAGGCCTAGGCCTCAAAATGGCCACCAGCCACATGGCCAGACCCAACAACATCACAAAGGCCACCCCCAAAAAACACACTTCCCCAACTCAATCCAATGCCATCCATGCCCTATATGATGTCTAAATTCAACAGATCACACAGAAACACTTGATTAATAAAGCTGTGGCTACCTGCTCTGATCCTAGTGGATGAAAAAGCAGGCCTGTTGGCAGACAAGGCCAGGCAAGCTTGCAGGCCTAGGCCTCAAAATGGCCACCAGCCACATGGCCATGCCCAACAACATCACAAAGGCCACTCCAAAAGACACACTTCCCCAACTCAATCCAATGCCATCCATGCCCTAAATGGTGTCTAAATTCAACAGATCACACAGAAAACACTTGATTAATAAAGCTGTGGCTACCTGCTCTGATCCTAGTGGATGAAAAAGCAGGCCTGTTGGCAGACAAGGCCAGGCAAGCTTGCAGGCCTAGGCCTCAAAATGGCCACCAGCCACATGGCCAGGCCCAACAACATCACAAAGGCCACCCCAAAAAACACACTTCCCCAACTCAATCCAATGCCATCCATGCCCTAAATGATGTCTAAATTCAACAGATCACACAGAAAACACTTGATTAATAAAGCTGTGGCTACCTGCTCTGATCCTAGTGGATGAAAAAGCAGGCCTGTTGGCAGACAAGGCCAGGCAAGCTTGCAGGCCTAGGCCTCAAAATGGCCACCAGCCACATGGCCAGGCCCAACAACATCACAAAGGCCACCCCAAAAACACACACTTCCCCAACTCAATCCAATGCCATCCATGCCCTAAATGATGTCTAAATTCAACAGATCACACTGAAAACACTTGATTAATAAAGCTGTGGCTACCTGCTCTGATCCTAGTGGATGAAAAAGCAGGCCTGTTGGCAGACAAGGCCAGGCAAGCTTGCAGGCCTAGGCCTCAAAATGGCCACCAGCCACATGGCCAGGCCCAACAACATCACAAAGGCCACCCCAAAAAACACACTTCCCCAACTCAATCCAATGCCATCCATGCCCTAAATGATGTCTAAATTCAACAGATCACACAGAAAACACTTGATTAATAAAGCTGTGGCTACCTGCTCTGATCCTAGTGGATGAAAAAACAGGCCTGTTGGCAGACAAGGCCAGGCAAGCTTGCAGGCCTAGGCCTCAAAATGGCCACCAGCCACATAACCAGGCCCAACAACATCACAAAGGCCAATCCCAAAAAACACACTTCCCCAACTCAATCCAATGCCATCCATGCCCTAAATGATGTCTAAATTCAACAGATCACACAGAAAACACTTGATTAATAAAGCTGTGGCTACCTGCTCTGATCCTAGTGGATGAAAAAGCAGGCCTGTTGGCAGACAAGGCCAGGCAAGCTTGCAGGCCTAGGCCTCAAAATGGCCACCAGCCACATGGCCAGGCCCAACAACATCACAAAGGCCACCCCCAAAAAACACACTTCCCCAACTCAATCCAATGCCATCCGTGCCCTAAATGATGTATAAATTCAACAGATCACACAGAAAACACTTGATTAATAAAGCTGTGGCTACCTGCTCTGATCCAAGTGGATGAAAAAGCAGGCCTGTTGGCAGACAAGGCCAGGCAAGCTTGCAGGCCTAGGCTTCAAAATGGCCAATAGCCACATGGCCAGGCCCAACAACATCACAAAGGCCACCCCAAAAAACACACTTCCCCAACTCAATCCAATGCCATCCATGCCCTAAATGATGTCTAAATTCAACAGATCACACAGAAAACACTTGATTAATAAAGCTGTGGCTACCTGCTCTGATCCTAGTGGATGAAAAAGCAGGCCTGTTGGCAGACAAGGCCAGGCAAGCTTGCAGGCCTAGGCCTCAAAATGCCCACCAGCCACATGGCCAGGCCCAACAACATCACAAAGGCCACCCCCAAAAAACACACTTCCCCAACTCAATCCAATGCCATCCATGCCCTAAATGATGTCTAAATTCAACAGATCACACAGAAAACACTTGATTAATAAAGCTGTGGCTACCTGCTCTGATCCTAGTGGATGAAAAAGCAGGCCTGTTGGCAGACAAGGCCAGGCAAGCTTGCAGGCCTAGGCCTCAAAATGGCCACCAGCCACATGGCCAGGCCCAACAACATCACAAAGGCCACCCCCAAAAAACACACTTCCCCAACTCAATCCAATGCCATCCATGCCCTAAATGATGTCTAAATTCAACAGATCACACAGAAAACACTTGATTAATAAAGCTGTGGCTACCTGCTCTGATCCTAGTGGATTAAAAAGCAGGCCTGTTGGCAGACAAGGCCAGGCAAGCTTGCAGGCCTAGGCCTCAAAATGGCCACCAGCCACATGGCCAGGCCCAACAACATCACAAAGGCCACCCCTAAAAAACACACTTCCCCAACTCAATCCAATGACATCCATGCCCTAAATGATGTCTAAATTCAACAGATCACACAGAAAACACTTGATTAATAAAGCTGTGGATACCTGCTCCGATCCTAGTGGATGAAAAAGCAGGCCTGTTGGCAGACAAGGCCAGGCAAGCTTGCAGGCCTAGGCCTCAAAATGGCCACCAGCCACATGGCCAGGCCCAACAACATCACAAAGGCCACCCCCAAAAAACACACTTCCCCTACTCAATCCAATGCCATCCATGCCCTATATGATGTCTAAATTCAACAGATCACACAGAAACACTTGATTAATAAAGCTGTGGCTACCTGCTCTGATCCTAGTGGATGAAAAAGCAGGCCTGTTGGCAGACAAGGCCAGGCAAGCTTGCAGGCCTAGGCCTCAAAATGGCCACCAGC
The DNA here is from genome assembly GCF_964204655.1 of Triturus cristatus. Lineage (NCBI taxonomy): Eukaryota > Metazoa > Chordata > Amphibia > Caudata > Salamandridae > Triturus > Triturus cristatus. Next base: position 37,774 of record NW_028188362.1, read on the forward strand.
CACATGGCCATGCCCAACAACATCACAAAGGCCACCCCAAAAGACACACTTCCCCAACTCAATCCAATGCCATCCATGCCCTAAATGGTGTCTAAATTCAACAGATCACACAGAAAACACTTGATTAATAAAGCTGTGGCTACCTGCTCGGATCCTAGTGGATGAAAAAGCAGGCCTGTTGGCAGACAAGGCCAGGCAAGCTTGCAGGCCTAGGCCTCAAAATGGCCACCAGCCACATGACCAGGCCCAACAACATCACAAAGGCCACCCCAAAAAACACACTTCCCCAACTCAATCCAATGCCATCCATGCCCTAAATGATGTCTAAATTCAACAGATCACACAGAAAACACTTGATTAATAAAGCTGTGGCTACCTGCTCTGATCCTAGTGGATGAAAAAGCAGGCCTGTTGGCAGACAAGGCCAGGCAAGCTTGCAGGCCTAGGCCTCAAAATGGCCACCAGCCACATGGCCAGGCCCAACAATATCACAAAGGCCACCCCAAAAAACACACTTCCCCAACTCAATCCAATGCCATCCATGCCCTAAATGATGTCTAAATTCAACAGATTACACAGAAAACACTTGATTAATAAAGCTGTGGCTACCTGCTCTGATCCTAGTGGATGAAAAAGCAGGCCTGTTGGCAGACAAGGCCAGGCAAGCTTGCAGGCCTAGGCCTCAAAATGGCCACCAGCCACATGGCCAGGCCCAACAACATCACAAAGGCCACCCCCAAAAAACACACTTCCCCAACTCAATCCAATGCCATCCATGCCCTAAATGATGTCTAAATTCAACAGATCACACAGAAAACACTTGATTAATAAAGCTGTGGCTACCTGCTCTGATCCTAGTGGATGAAAAAGCAGGCCTGTTGGCAGACAAGGCCAGGCAAGCTTGCAGGCCTAGGCCTCAAAATGGCCACCAGCCACATGGCCAGGCCCAACAACATCACAAAGGCCACCCCAAAAAACACACTTCCCCAACTCAATCCAATGACATCCATGCCCTAAATGATGTCTAAATTCAACAGATCACACAGAAAACACTTGATTAATAAAGCTGTGGCTACCTGCTCTGATCCTAGTGGATGAAAAAGCAGGCCTGTTGGCAGACAAGGCCAAGCAAGCTTGCAGGCCTAGGCCTCAAAATGGCCACCAGCCACATGGCCAGGCCCAACAACATCACAAAGGCCACCCCAAAAAACACACTTCCCCAACTCAATCCAATGCCATCCATGCCCTAAATGATGTCTAAATTCAACAGATCACACAGAAAACACTTGATTAATAAAGCTGTGGCTACCTGCTCTGATCCTAGTGGATGAAAAAGCAGGCCTGTTGGCAGACAAGGCCAGGCTAGCTTGCAGGCCTAGGCCTCAAAATGGCCACCAGCCACATGGCCAGGCCCAACAACATCACAAAGGCCACCCCCAAAAAACACACTTCCTCAACTCAATCCAATGCCATCCATGCCCTAAATGATGTCTAAATTCAACAGATCACACAGAAAACACTTGATTAATAAAGCTGTGGATACCTGCTCCGATCCTAGTGGATGAAAAAGCAGGCCTGTTGGCAGACAAGACCAGGCAAGCTTGCAGGCCTAGGCCTCAAAATGGCCACCAGCCACATGGCCAGGCCCATCAACATCACAAAGGCCACCCCCAAAAAACACACTTCCCCTACTCAATCCAATGCCATCCATGCCCTAAATGATGTCTAAATTCAACAGATCACACAGAAAACACTTGATTAATAAAGCTGTGGCTACCTGCTCTGATCCTAGTGGATGAAAAAGCAGGCCTGTTAGCAGACAAGGCCAGGCAAGATTGAAGGCCTAGGCCTCAAAATGGCCACCAGCCACATGGCCAGGCCCAACAACATCACAAAGGCCACCCCCAAAAAACACACTTCCCCAACTCAATCCAATGCCATCCATGCCCTAAATGATGTCTAAATTCAACAGATCACACAGAAAACACTTGATTAATAAAGCTGTGGCTACCTGCTCTGATCCTAGTGGATGAAAAAGCAGGCCTGTTGGCAGACAAGGCCAGGCAAGCTTGCAGGCCTAGGCTTCAAAATGGCCACCAGCCACACGGCCAGGCCCAACAACATCACAAAGGCCACCCCAAAAAACACACTTCCCCAACTCAATCCAATGCCATCCATGCCCTAAATGATGTCTAAATTCAACAGATCATACAGAAAACACTTGATTAATAAAGCTGTGGCTACCTGCTCTGATCCTAGTGGATGAAAAAGCAGGCCTGTTGGCAGACAAGGCCAGGCAAGCTTGCAGGCCTAGGCCTCAAAATGGCCACCAGCCACATGGCCAGGCCCAACAACATCACAAAGGCCACCCCCAAAAAACACACTTCCCCAACTCAATCCAATGCCATCCATGCCCTAAATGATGTCTAAATTCAACAGATCACACAGAAAACACTTGATTAATAAAGCTGTGGATACCTGCTCCGATCCTAGTGGATGAAAAAGCAGGCCTGTTGGCAGACAAGGCCAGGCAAGCTTGCAGGCCTAGGCCTCAAAATGGCCACCAGCCACATGGCCAGGCCCAGCAACATCACAAAGGCCACCCCCAAAAAACACACTTCCCCTACTCAATCCAATGCCATCCATGCCCTAAATGATGTCTAAATTCAACAGATCACACAGAAAACACTTGATTAATAAAGCTGTGGCTACCTGCTCTGATCCTAGTGGATGAAAAAGCAGGCCTGTTGGCAGACAAGGCCAGGCAAGCTTGCAGGCCTAGGCCTCAAAATGGCCACCAGCCACATGGCCAGGCCCAACAATATCACAAAGGCCACCCCAAAAAACACACTTCCCCAACTCAATCCAATGCCATCCATGCCCTAAATGATGTCTAAATTCAACAGATCACACAGAAAACACTTGATTAATAAAGCTGTGGCTACCTGCTCTGATCCTAGTGGATGAAAAAGCAGGCCTGTTGGCAGACAAGGCCAGGCAAGCTTGCAGGCCTAGGCCTCAAAATGGCCACCAGCCACATGGCGAGGCCCAACAACATCACAAAGGCCACCCCCAAAAAACACACTTCCCCAACTCAATCCAATGCCATCCATGCCCTAAATGATGTCTAAATTCAACAGATCACACAGAAAACACTTGATTAATAAAGCTGTGGCTACCTGCTCTGATCCTAGTGGATGAAAAAGCAGGCCTGTTGGCAGACAAGGCCAGGCAAGCTTGCAGGCCTAGGCCTCAAAATGGCCACCAGCCACATGGCCAGGCCCAACAACATCACAAAGGCCACCCCAAAAAACACACTTCCCCAACTCAATCCAATGACATCCATGCCCTAAATGATGTCTAAATTCAACAGATCACACAGAAAACACTTGATTAATAAAGCTGTGGCTACCTGCTCTGATCCTAGTGGATGAAAAAGCAGGCCTGTTGGCAGACAAGGCCAGGCAAGCTTGCAGGCCTAGGCCTCAAAATGGCCACCAGCCACATGGCCAGGCCCAACAACATCACAAAGGCCACCCCAAAAAACACACTTCCCCAACTCAATCCAATGCCATCCATGCCCTAAATGATGTCTAAATTCAACAGATCACACAGAAAACACTTGATTAATAAAGCTGTGGCTACCTGCTCTGATCCTAGTGGATGAAAAAGCAGGCCTGTTGGCAGACAAGGCCAGGCAAGCTTGCAGGCCTAGGCCTCAAAATGGCCACCAGCCACATGGCCAGGCCCAACAACATCACAAAGGCCACCCCCAAAAAACACACTTCCTCAACTCAATCCAATGCCATCCATGCCCTAAATGATGTCTAAATTCAACAGATCACACAGAAAACACTTGATTAATAAAGCTGTGGATACCTGCTCCGATCCTAGTGGATGAAAAAGCAGGCCTGTTGGCAGACAAGACCAGGCAAGCTTGCAGGCCTAGGCCTCAAAATGGCCACCAGCCACATGGCCAGGCCCAACAACATCACAAAGGCCACCCCCAAAAAACACACTTCCCCTACTCAATCCAATGCCATCCATGCCCTAAATGATGTCTAAATTCAACAGATCACACAGAAAACACTTGATTAATAAAGCTGTGGCTACCTGCTCTGATCCTAGTGGATGAAAAAGCAGGCCTGTTGGCAGACAAGGCCAGGCAAGATTGAAGGCCTAGGCCTCAAAATGGCCACCAGCCACATGGCCAGGCCCAACAACATCACAAAGGCCACCCCCAAAAAACACACTTCCCCAACTCAATCCAATGCCATCCATGCCCTAAATGATGTCTAAATTCAACAGATCACACAGAAAACACTTGATTAATAAAGCTGTGGCTACCTGCTCTGATCCTAGTGGATGAAAAAGCAGGCCTGTTGGCAGACAAGGCCAGGCAAGCTTGCAGGCCTAGGCCTCAAAATGGCCACCAGCCACATGGCCAGGCCCAACAATATCACAAAGGCCACCCCAAAAAACACACTTCCCCAACTCAATCCAATGCCATCCATGCCCTAAATGATGTCTAAATTCAACAGATCACACAGAAAACACTTGATTAATAAAGCTGTGGCTACCTGCTCTGATCCTAGTGGATGAAAAAGCAGGCCTGTTGGCAGACAAGGCCAGGCAAGCTTGCAGGCCTAGGCCTCAAAATGGCCACCAGCCACATGGCGAGGCCCAACAACATCACAAAGGCCACCCCCAAAAAACACACTTCCCCAACTCAATCCAATGCCATCCATGCCCTAAATGATGTCTAAATTCAACAGATCACACAGAAAACACTTGATTAATAAAGCTGTGGCTACCTGCTCTGATCCTAGTGGATGAAAAAGCAGGCCTGTTGGCAGACAAGGCCAGGCAAGCTTGCAGGCCTAGGCCTCAAAATGGCCACCAGCCACATGGCCAGGCCCAACAACATCACAAAGGCCACCCCCAAAAAACACACTTCCCCTACTCAATCCAATGCCATCCATGCCCTAAATGATGTCTAAATTCAACAGATCACACAGAAAACACTTGATTAATAAAGCTGTGGCTACCTGCTCTGATCCTAGTGGATGAAAAAGCAGGCCTGTTGGCAGACAAGGCCAGGCAAGATTGAAGGCCTAGGCCTCAAAATGGCCACCAGCCACATGGCCAGGCCCAACAACATCACAAAGGCCACCCCCAAAAAACACACTTCCCCAACTCAATCCAATGCCATCCATGCCCTAAATGATGTCTAAATTCAACAGATCACACAGAAAACACTTGATTAATAAAGCTGTGGCTACCTGCTCTGATCCTAGTGGATGAAAAAGCAGGCCTGTTGGCAGACAAGGCCAGGCAAGCTTGCAGGCCTAGGCCTCAAAATGGCCACCAGCCACATGGCCAGGCCCAACAATATCACAAAGGCCACCCCAAAAAACACACTTCCCCAACTCAATCCAATGCCATCCATGCCCTAAATGATGTCTAAATTCAACAGATCACACAGAAAACACTTGATTAATAAAGCTGTGGCTACCTGCTCTGATCCTAGTGGATGAAAAAGCAGGCCTGTTGGCAGACAAGGCCAGGCAAGCTTGCAGGCCTAGGCCTCAAAATGGCCACCAGCCACATGGCGAGGCCCAACAACATCACAAAGGCCACCCCCAAAAAACACACTTCCCCAACTCAATCCAATGCCATCCATGCCCTAAATGATGTCTAAATTCAACAGATCACACAGAAAACACTTGATTAATAAAGCTGTGGCTACCTGCTCTGATCCTAGTGGATGAAAAAGCAGGCCTGTTGGCAGACAAGGCCAGGCAAGCTTGCAGGCCTAGGCCTCAAAATGGCCACCAGCCACATGGCCAGGCCCAACAACATCACAAAGGCCACCCCAAAAAACACACTTCCCCAACTCAATCCAATGACATCCATGCCCTAAATGATGTCTAAATTCAACAGATCACACAGAAAACACTTGATTAATAAAGCTGTGGCTACCTGCTCTGATCCTAGTGGATGAAAAAGCAGGCCTGTTGGCAGACAAGGCCAGGCAAGCTTGCAGGCCTAGGCCTCAAAATGGCCACCAGCCACATGGCCAGGCCCAACAACATCACAAAGGCCACCCCAAAAAACACACTTCCCCAACTCAATCCAATGCCATCCATGCCCTAAATGATGTCTAAATTCAACAGATCACACAGAAAACACTTGATTAATAAAGCTGTGGCTACCTGCTCTGATCCTAGTGGATGAAAAAGCAGGCCTGTTGGCAGACAAGGCCAGGCAAGCTTGCAGGCCTAGGCCTCAAAATGGCCACCAGCCACATGGCCAGGCCCAACAACATCACAAAGGCCACCCCCAAAAAACACACTTCCTCAACTCAATCCAATGCCATCCATGCCCTAAATGATGTCTAAATTCAACAGATCACACAGAAAACACTTGATTAATAAAGCTGTGGATACCTGCTCCGATCCTAGTGGATGAAAAAGCAGGCCTGTTGGCAGACAAGACCAGGCAAGCTTGCAGGCCTAGGCCTCAAAATGGCCACCAGCCACATGGCCAGGCCCAACAACATCACAAAGGCCACCCCCAAAAAACACACTTCCCCTACTCAATCCAATGCCATCCATGCCCTAAATGATGTCTAAATTCAACAGATCACACAGAAAACACTTGATTAATAAAGCTGTGGCTACCTGCTCTGATCCTAGTGGATGAAAAAGCAGGCCTGTTGGCAGACAAGGCCAGGCAAGATTGAAGGCCTAGGCCTCAAAATGGCCACCAGCCACATGGCCAGGCCCAACAACATCACAAAGGCCACCCCCAAAAAACACACTTCCCCAACTCAATCCAATGCCATCCATGCCCTAAATGATGTCTAAATTCAACAGATCACACAGAAAACACTTGATTAATAAAGCTGTGGCTACCTGCTCTGATCCTAGTGGATGAAAAAGCAGGCCTGTTGGCAGACAAGGCCAGGCAAGCTTGCAGGCCTAGGCTTCAAAATGGCCACCAGCCACACGGCCAGGCCCAACAACATCACAAAGGCCACCCCAAAAAACACACTTCCCCAACTCAATCCAATGCCATCCATGCCCTAAATGATGTCTAAATTCAACAGATCATACAGAAAACACTTGATTAATAAAGCTGTGGCTACCTGCTCTGATCCTAGTGGATGAAAAAGCAGGCCTGTTGGCAGACAAGGCCAGGCAAGCTTGCAGGCCTAGGCCTCAAAATGGCCACCAGCCACATGGCCAGGCCCAACAACATCACAAAGGCCACCCCCAAAAAACACACTTCCCCAACTCAATCCAATGCCATCCATGCCCTAAATGATGTCTAAATTCAACAGATCACACAGAAAACACTTGATTAATAAAGCTGTGGCTACCTGCTCTGATCCTAGTGGATGAAAAAGCAGGCCTGTTGGCAGACAAGGCCAGGCAAGCTTGCAGGCCTAGGCCTCCATATGGCCACCAGCCACATGGCCAGGCCCAACAACATCACAAAGGCCACCCCCAAAAAACACACTTCCCCAACTCAATCCAATGCCATCCATGCCCTAAATGATGTCTAAATTCAACAGATCACACAGAAAACACTTGATTAATAAAGCTGTGGCTACCTGCTCTGATCCTAGTGGATGAAAAAGCAGGCCTGTTGGCAGACAAGGCCAGGCAAGATTGCAGGCCTAGGCCTCAAAATGGCCACCAGCCACATGGCCAGGCCCAACAACATCACAAAGGCCACCCCCAAAAAACACACTTCCCCAACTCAATCCAATGCCATCCATGCCCTAAATGATGTCTAAATTCAACAGATCACACAGAAAACACTTGATTAATAAAGCTGTGGCTACCTGCTCTGATCCTAGTGGATGAAAAAGCAGGCCTGTTGGCAGACAAGGCCAGGCAAGCTTGCAGGCCTAGGCTTCAAAATGGCCACCAGCCACATGGCCAGGCCCAACAACATCACAAAGGCCACCCCAAAAAACACACTTCCCCAACTCAATCCAATGCCATCCATGCCCTAAATGATGTCTAAATTCAACAGATCACACAGAAAACACTTGATTAATAAAGCTGTGGCTACCTGCTCTGATCCTAGTGGATGAAAAAGCAGGCCTGTTGGCAGACAAGGCCAGGCAAGCTTGCAGGCCTAGGCCTCAAAATGGCCACCAGCCACATGGCCAGGCCCAACAACATCACAAAGGCCACCCCCAAAAAACACACTTCCCCACCTCAATCCAATGCCATCCATGCCCTAAATGATGTCTAAATTCAACAGATCACACAGAAAACACTTTATTAATAAAGCTGTGGCTACCTGCTCTGATCCTAGTGGATGAAAAAGCAGGCCTGTTGGCAGACAAGGCCAGGCAAGCTTGCAGGCCTAGGCCTCAAAATGGCCACCAGCCACATGGCCAGGCCCAACAACATCACAAAGGCCACCCCCAAAAAACACACTTCCCCAACTCAATCCAATGCCATCCATGCCCTAAATGATGTCTAAATTCAACAGATCACACAGAAAAAACTTGATTAATAAAGCTGTGACTACCTGCTCTGATCCTAGTGGATGAAAAAGCAGGCCTGTTGGCAGACAAGGCCAGGCAAGCTTGCAGGCCTAGGCCTCAAAATGGCCACCAGCCACATGGCCAGGCCCAACAACATCACAAAGGCCACCCCCAAAAAACACACTTCCCCAACTCAATCCAATGCCATCCATGCCCTAAATGATGTCTAAATTCAACAGATCACACAGAAAACACTTGATTAATAAAGCTGTGGCTACCTGCTCTGATCCTAGTGGATGAAAAAGCAGGCCTGTTGGCAGACAAGGCCAGGCAAGCTTGCAGGCCTAGGCCTCAAAATGGCCACCAGCCACATGGCCAGGCCCAACAACATCACAAAGGCCACCCCCAAAAAACACACTTCCCCAACTCAATCCAATGCCATCCATGCCCTAAATGATGTCTAAATTCAACAGATCACACAGAAAACACTTGATTAATAAAGCTGTGGCTACCTGCTCTGATCCTAGTGGATGAAAAAGCAGGCCTGTTGGCAGACAAGGCCAGGCAAGCTTGCAGGCCTAGGCCTCAAAATGGCCACCAGCCACATGGCCAGGCCCAAGAACATCACAAAGGCCACCCCCAAAAAACACACTTCCCCAACTCAATCCAATGCCATCCATGCCCTAAATGATGTCTAAATTCAACAGATCACACAGAAAACACTTGATTAATAAAGCTGTGGCTACCTGCTCTGATCCTAGTGGATGAAAAAGCAGGCCTGTTGGCAGACAAGGCCAGGCAAGCTTGCAGGCCTAGGCCTCAAAATGGCCACCAGCCACATGGCCAGGCCCAACAACATCACAAAGGCCACCCCAAAAAACACACTTCCCCAACTCAATCCAATGCGTTCCATGCCCTAAATGATGTCTAAATTCAACAGATCACACAGAAAACACTTGATTAATAAAGCTGTGGCTACCTGCTCTGATCCTAGTGGATGAAAAAGCAGGCCTGTTGGCAGACAAGGCCAGGCAAGCTTGCAGGCCTAGGCCTCAAAATGGCCACCAGCCACATGGCCAGGCCCAACAACATCACAAAGGCCACCCCAAAAAACACACTTCCCCAACTCAATCCAATGCCATCCATGCCCTAAATGATGTCTAAATTCAACAGATCACACAGAAAACACTTGATTAATAAAGCTGTGGCTACCTGCTCTGATCCTAGTGGATGAAAAAGCAGGCCTGTTGGCAGACAAGGCCAGGCAAGCTTGCAGGCCTAGGCCTCAAAATGGCCACCAGCCACATGGCCAGGCCCAACAACATCACAAAGGCCACCCCAAAAAACACACTTCCCCAACTCAATCCAATGCCATCCATGCCCTAAATGATATCTAAATTCAACAGATCACACAGAAAACACTTGATTAATAAAGCTGTGGGTACCTGCGCCGATCCTAGTGGATGAAAAAGCAGGCCTGTTGGCAGACAAGGCCAGGCAAGCTTGCAGGCCTAGGCCTCAAAATGGCCACCAGCCACATGGCCAGGCCCAGCAACATCACAAAGGCCACCCCCAAAAAACACACTTCCCCTACTCAATCCAATGCCATCCATGCCCTAAATGATGTCTAAATTCAACAGGTCACACAGAAAACACTTGATTAATAAAGCTGTGGCTACCTGCTCTGATCCTAGTGGATGAAAAAGCAGGCCTGTTGGCAGACACGGCCAGGCAAGCTTGCAGGCCTAGGCTTCAAAATGGCCACCAGCCACATGGCCAGGCCCAACAACATCACAAAGGCCACCCCAAAAAACACACTTCCCCAACTCAATCCAATGCCATCCATGCCCTAAATGATGTCTAAATTCAACAGATCACACAGAAAACACTTGATTAATAAAGCTGTGGCTACCTGCTCTGATCCTAGTGGATGAAAAAGCAGGCCTGTTGGCAGACAAGGCCAGGCAAGCTTGCAGGCCTAGGCCTCAAAATGGCCACCGGCCACATGGCCAGGCCCAACAACATCACAAAGGCCACCCCAAAAAACACACTTCCCCAACTCAATCCAATGCCATCCATGCCCTAAATGATGTCTAAATTCAACAGATCACACAGAAAACACTTGATTAATAAAGCTGTGGCTACCTGCTCTGATCCTAGTGGATGAAAAAGCAGGCCTGTTGGCAGACAAGGCCAGGCAAGCTTGCAGGCCTAGGCCTCAAAATGGCCACCAGCCACATGGCCAGGCCCAACAACATCACAAAGGCCACCCCAAAAAACACACTTCCCCAACTCAATCCAGTGCCATCCATGCCCTAAATGATGTCTAAATTCAACAGATCACACAGAAAACACTTGATTAATAAAGCTGTGGCTACCTGCTCTGATCCTAGTGGATGAAAAAGCAGGCCTGTTGGCAGACAAGGCCAGGCAAGCTTGCAGGCCTAGGCCTCAAAATGGCCACCAGCCACATGGCCAGGCCCAACAACATCACAAAGGCCACCCCCCAAAAAAACACTTCCCCAACTCAATCCAATGCCATCCATGCCCTAAATGATGTCTAAATTCAACAGATCACACAGAAAACACTTGATTAATAAAGCTGTGGCTACCTGCTCTGATCCTAGTGGATGAAAAAGCAGGCCTGTTGGCCGACAAGGTCAGGCAAGCTTGCAGGCCTAGGCCTCAAAATGGCCACCAGCCACATGGCCAGGCCCAACAACATCACAAAGGCCACCCCCAAAAAACACACTTCCCCAACTCAATCCAATGCCATCCATGCCCTAAATGATGTCTAAATTCAACAGATCACACAGAAAACACTTGATTAATAAAGCTGTGGCTACCTGCTCTGATCCTAGTTGATGAAAAAGCAGGCCTGTTGGCAGACAAGGCCAGGCAAGCTTGCAGGCCTAGGCCTCAAAATGGCCACCAGCCACATGGCCAGGCCCAACAACATCACAAAGGCCACCCCAAAAAACACACTTCCCCAACTCAATCCAATGCCATCCATGCCCTAAATGATGTCTAAATTCAACAGATCACACAGAAAACACTTGATTAATAAAGCTGTGGCTACCTGCTCTGATCCTAGTGGATGAAAAAGCAGTCCTGTTGGCAGACAAGGCCAGGCAAGCTTGCAGGCCTAGGCCTCAAAATGGCCACCAGCCACATGGCCAGGCCCAACAACATCACAAAAGCCACCCCCAAAAAACACACTTCCCCAACTCAATCCAATGCCATCGATGCCCTAAATGATGTCTAAATTCAACAGATCACACAGAAAACACTTGATTAATAAAGCTGTGGATACCTGCTCCGATCCTAGTGGATGAAAAAGCAGGCCTGTTGGCAGACAAGGCCAGGCAAGCTTGCAGGCCTAGGCCTCAAAATGGCCACCAGCCACATGGCCAGGCCCAGCAACATCACAAAGGCCACCCCAAAAAAACACACTTCCCCAACTCAATCCAATGCCATCCATGCCCTAAATGATGTCTAAATTCAACAGATCACACAGAAAACACTTGGTTAATAAAGCTGTGGCTACCTGCTCCGATCCTAGTGGATGAAAAAGCAGGCCTGTTGGCAGACAAGGCCAGGCAAGCTTGCAGGCCTAGGCCTCAAAATGGCCACCAGCCACATGGCCAGGCCCAGCAACATCACAAAGCCCACCCCCAAAAAACACACTTCCCCTACTCAATCCAATGCCATCCATGCCCTAAATGATGTCTAAATTCAACAGATCACACAGAAAACACTTGATTAATAAAGCTGTGGCTACCTGCTCTGATCCTAGTGGATGAAAAAGCAGGCCTGTTGGCAGACAAGGCCAGGCAAGCTTGCAGGCCTAGGCCTCAAAATGGCCACCAGCCACATGGCCAGGCCCAACAACATCACAAAGGCCACCCCCAAAAACACACTTCCCCAACTCAATCCAATGCCATCAATGCCCTAAATGATGTCTAAATTCAACAGATCACACAGAAAACACTTGATTAATAAAGCTGTGGCTACATGCTCTGATCCTAGTGGATGAAAAAGCAGGCCTGTTGGCAGACAAGGCCAGGCAAGCTTGCAGGCCTAGGCCTCAAAATGGCCACCAGCCACATGGCCAGGCCCAGCAACATCACAAAGGCCACCCCCAAAAAACACACTTCCCCTACTCAATCCAATGCCATCCATGCCCTAAATGATGTCTAAATTCAACAGATCACACAGAAAACACTTGATTAATAAAGCTGTGGCTACCTGCTCCGATCCTAGTGGATGAAAAAGCAGGCCTGTTGGCAGACAAGGCCAGGCAAGATTGCAGGCCTAGGCCTCAAAATGGCCACCAGCCACATGGCCAGGCCCAACAACATCACAAAGGCCACCCCCAAAAAACACACTTCCCCAACTCAATCCAATGCCATCCATGCCCTAAATGATGTCTAAATTCAACAGATCACACAGAAAACACTTGATTAATAAAGCTGTGGCTACCTGCTCTGATCCTAGTGGATGAAAAAGCAGGCCTGTCGGCAGACAAGGCCAGGCAAGATTGCAGGCCTAGGCCTCAAAATGGCCACCAGCCACATGGCCAGGCCCAACAACATCACAAAGGCCACCCCCAAAAAACACACTTCCCCATCTCAATCCAATGCCATCCATGCCCTAAATGATGTCTAAATTCAACAGATCACACAGAAAACACTTAATTAATAAAGCTGTGGCTACCTGCTCTGATCCTAGTGGATGAAAAAGCAGGCCTGTTGGCAGACAAGGCCAGGCAAGCTTGCAGGCCTAGGCCTCAAAATGGCCACCAGCCACATGGCCATGCCCAACAACATCACAAAGGCCACCCCAAAAGACACACTTCCCCAACTCAATCCAATGCCATCCATGCCCTAAATGGTGTCTAAATTCAACAGATCACACAGAAAACACTTGATTAAGAAAGCTGTGGCTACCTGCTCTGATCCTAGTGGATGAAAAAGCAGGCCTGTTGGCAGACAAGGCCAGGCAAGCTTGCAGGCCTAGGCCTCAAAATGGCCACCAGCCACATGGCCAGGCCCAACAACATCACAAAGGCCACCCCAAAAAACACACTTCCCCAACTCAATCCAATGCCATACATGCCCTAAATGATTTCTAAATTCAACAGATCACACAGAAAACACTTGATTAATAAAGCTGTGGCTACCTGCTCTGATCCTAGTGGATGAAAAAGCAGGCCTGTTGGCAGACAAGGCCAGGCAAGCTTGCAGGCCTAGGCCTCAAAATGGCCACCAGCCACATGGCCAGGCCCAACAACATCACAAAGGCCACCCCAAAAAACACACTTCCCCAACTCAATCCAATGCCATCCATGCCCTAAATGATGTCTAAATTCAACAGATCACACAGAAAACACTTGATTAATAAAGCTGTGGCTACCTGCTCTGATCCTAGTGGATGAAAAAGCAGGCCTGTTGGCAGACAAGGCCAGGCAAGCTTGCAGGCCTAGGCCTCAAAATGGCCACCAGCCACATGGCCAGGCCCAACAACATCACAAAGGCCACCCCAAAAAACACACTTCCCCAACTCAATCCAATGCCATCCATGCCCTAAATGATGTCTAAATTCAACAGATCACACAGAAAACACTTGATTAATAAAGCTGTGGCTACCTGCTCTGATCCTAGTGGATGAAAAAGCAGGCCTGTTGGCAGACAAGGCCAGGCAAGCTTGCAGGCCTAGGCCTCAAAATGGCCACCAGCCACATGGCCAGGCCCAACAACATCACAAAGGCCACCCCAAAAAACACACTTCCCCAACTCAATCCAATGCCATCCATGCCCTAAATGATGTCTAAATTCAACAGATCACACAGAAAACACTTGATTAATAAAGCTGTGGCTACCTGCTCTGATCCTAGTGGATGAAAAAGCAGGCCTGTTGGCAGACAAGGCCAGGCAAGCTTGCAGGCCTAGGCCTCAAAATGGCCACCAGCCACATGGCCAGGCCCAGCAACATCACAAAGGCCACCCCCAAAAAACACACTTCCCCTACTCAATCCAATGCCATCCATGCCCTAAATGATGTCTAAATTCAACAGATCACACAGAAAACACTTGATTAATAAAGCTGTGGCTACCTGCTCCGATCCTAGTGGATGAAAAAGCAGGCCTGTTGGCAGACAAGGCCAGGCAAGATTGCAGGCCTAGGCCTCAAAATGGCCACCAGCCACATGGCCAGGCCCAACAACATCACAAAGGCCACCCCCAAAAAACACACTTCCCCAACTCAATCCAATGCCATCCATGCCCTAAATGATGTCTAAATTCAACAGATCACACAGAAAACACTTGATTAATAAAGCTGTGGCTACCTGCTCTGATCCTAGTGGATGAAAAAGCAGGCCTGTTGGCAGACAAGGCCAGGCAAGATTGCAGGCCTAGGCCTCAAAATGGCCACCAGCCACATGGCCAGACCCAACAACATCACAAAGGCCACCCCCAAAAAACACACTTCCCCAACTCAATCCAATGCCATCCATGCCCTATATGATGTCTAAATTCAACAGATCACACAGAAACACTTGATTAATAAAGCTGTGGCTACCTGCTCTGATCCTAGTGGATGAAAAAGCAGGCCTGTTGGCAGACAAGGCCAGGCAAGCTTGCAGGCCTAGGCCTCAAAATGGCCACCAGCCACATGGCCATGCCCAACAACATCACAAAGGCCACCCCAAAAGACACACTTCCCCAACTCAATCCAATGCCACCCATGCCCTAAATGGTGTCTAAATTCAACAGATCACACAGAAAACACTTGATTAATAAAGCTGTGGCTACCTGCTCTGATCCTAGTGGATGAAAAAGCAGGCCTGTTGGCAGACAAGGCCAGGCAAGCTTGCAGGCCTAGGCCTCAAAATGGCCACCAGCCACATGGCCAGGCCCAACAACATCACAAAGGCCACCCCAAAAAACACACTTCCCCAACTCAATCCAATGCCATCCATGCCCTAAATGATGTCTAAATTCAACAGATCACACAGAAAACACTTGATTAATAAAGCTGTGGCTACCTGCTCTGATCCTAGTGGATGAAAAAGCAGTCCTGTTGGCAGACAAGGCCAGGCAAGCTTGCAGGCCTAGGCCTCAAAATGGCCACCAGCCACATGGCCAGGCCCAACAACATCACAAAGGCCACCCCAAAAAACACACTTCCCCAACTCAATCCAATGCCATCCATGCCCTAAATGATGTCTAAATTCAACAGATCACACAGAAAACACTTGATTAATAAAGCTGTGGCTACCTGCTCTGATCCTAGTGGATGAAAAAGCAGGCCTGTTGGCAGACAAGGCCAGGCAAGCTTGCAGGCCTAGGCCTCAAAATGGCCACCAGCCACATGGCCAGGCCCAACAACATCACAAAGGCCACCCCCAAAAAACACACTTCCCCAACTCAATCCAATGCCATCCATGCCCTAAATGATGTCTAAATTCAACAGATCACACAGAAAACACTTGATTAATAAAGCTGTGGCTACCTGCTCTGATCCTAGTGGATGAAAAAGCAGGCCTGTTGGCAGACAAGGCCAGGCAAGCTTGCAGGCCTAGGCCTCAAAATGGCCACCAGCCACATGGCCAGGCCCAACAACATCACAAAGGCCACCCCAAAAAACACACTTCCCCAACTCAATCCAATGCCATCCATGCCCTAAATGATGTCTAAATTCAACAGATCACACAGAAAACACTTGATTAATAAAGCTGTGGCTACCTGCTCTGATCCTAGTGGATGAAAAAACAGGCCTGTTGGCAGACAAGGCCAGGCAAGCTTGCAGGCCTAGGCCTCAAAATGGCCACCAGCCACATAACCAGGCCCAACAACATCACAAAGGCCACCCCCAAAAAACACACTTCCCCAACTCAATCCAATGCCATCCATGCCCTAAATGATGCCTAAATTCAACAGATCACACAGAAAACACTTGATTAATAAAGCTGTGGCTACCTGCTCTGATCCTAGTGGATGAAAAAGCAGGCCTGTTGGCAGACAAGGCCAGGCAAGCTTGCAGGCCTAGGCCTCAAAATGGCCACCAGCCACATGGCCAGGCCCAACAACATCACAAAGGCCACCCCCAAAAAACACACTTCCCCAACTCAATCCAATGCCATCCGTGCCCTAAATGATGTATAAATTCAACAGATCACACAGAAAACACTTGATTAATAAAGCTGTGGCTACCTGCTCTGATCCAAGTGGATGAAAAAGCAGGCCTGTTGGCAGACAAGGCCAGGCAAGCTGCAGACCTAGGCTTCAAAATGGCCAATAGCCACATGGCCAGGCCCAACAACATCACAAAGGCCACCCCAAAAAACACACTTCCCCAACTCAATCCAATGTCATTCATGCCCTAAATGATGTCTAAATTCAACAGATCACACAGAAAACACTTGATTAATAAAGCTGTGGCTACCTGCTCTGATCCTAGTGGATGAAAAAGCAGGCCTGTTGGCAGACAAGGCCAGGCAAGCTTGCAGGCCTAGGCCTCAAAATGGCCACCAGCCACATGGCCAGGCCCAACAACATCACAAAGGCCACCCCCAAAAAACACACTTCCCCAACTCAATCCAATGCCATCCATGCCCTAAATGATGTCTAAATTCAACAGATCACACAGAAAACACTTGATTAATAAAGCTGTGGCTACCTGCTCTGATCCTAGTGGATGAAAAAGCAGGCCTGTTGGCAGACAAGGCCAGGCAAGCTTGCAGGCCTAGGCCTCAAAATGGCCACCAGCCACATGGCCAGGCCCAACAACATCACAAAGGCCACCCCCAAAAAACACACTTCCTCAACTCAATCCAATGCCATCCATGCCCTAAATGATGTCTAAATTCAACAGATCACACAGAAAACACTTGATTAATAAAGCTGTGGATACCTGCTCCGATCCTAGTGGATGAAAAAGCAGGCCTGTTGGCAGACAAGACCAGGCAAGCTTGCAGGCCTAGGCCTCAAAATGGCCACCAGCCACATGGCCAGGCCCAACAACATCACAAAGGCCACCCCCAAAAAACACACTTCCCCTACTCAATCCAATGCCATCCATGCCCTAAATGATGTCTAAATTCAACAGATCACACAGAAAACACTTGATTAATAAAGCTGTGGCTACCTGCTCTGATCCTAGTGGATGAAAAAGCAGGCCTGTTGGCAGACAAGGCCAGGCAAGATTGAAGGCCTAGGCCTCAAAATGGCCACCAGCCACATGGCCAGGCCCAACAACATCACAAAGGCCACCCCCAAAAAAAACACTTCCCCAACTCAATCCAATGCCATCCATGCCCTAAATGATGTCTAAATTCAACAGATCACACAGAAAACACTTGATTAATAAAGCTGTGGCTACCTGCTCTGATCCTAGTGGATGAAAAAGCAGGCCTGTTGGCAGACAAGGCCAGGCAAGCTTGCAGGCCTAGGCTTCAAAATGGCCACCAGCCACACGGCCAGGCCCAACAACATCACAAAGGCCACCCCAAAAAACACACTTCCCCAACTCAATCCAATGCCATCCATGCCCTAAATGATGTCTAAATTCAACAGATCATACAGAAAACACTTGATTAATAAAGCTGTGGCTACCTGCTCTGATCCTAGTGGATGAAAAAGCAGGCCTGTTGGCAGACAAGGCCAGGCAAGCTTGCAGGCCTAGGCCTCAAAATGGCCACCAGCCACATGGCCAGGCCCAACAACATCACAAAGGCCACCCCCAAAAAACACACTTCCCCAACTCAATCCAATGCCATCCATGCCCTAAATGATGTCTAAATTCAACAGATCACACAGAAAACACTTGATTAATAAAGCTGTGGCTACCTGCTCTGATCCTAGTGGATGAAAAAGCAGGCCTGTTGGCAGACAAGGCCAGGCAAGCTTGCAGGCCTAGGCCTCCATATGGCCACCAGCCACATGGCCAGGCCCAACAACATCACAAAGGCCACCCCCAAAAAACACACTTCCCCAACTCAATCCAATGCCATCCATGCCCTAAATGATGTCTAAATTCAACAGATCACACAGAAAACACTTGATTAATAAAGCTGTGGCTACCTGCTCTGATCCTAGTGGATGAAAAAGCAGGCCTGTTGGCAGACAAGGCCAGGCAAGATTGCAGGCCTAGGCCTCAAAATGGCCACCAGCCACATGGCCAGGCCCATCAACATCACAAAGGCCACCCCCAAAAAACACACTTCCCCAACTCAATCCAATGCCATCCATGCCCTAAATGATGTCTAAATTCAACAGATCACACAGAAAACACTTGATTAATAAAGCTGTGGCTACCTGCTCTGATCCTAGTGGATGAAAAAGCAGGCCTGTTGGCAGACAAGGCCAGGCAAGCTTGCAGGCCTAGGCTTCAAAATGGCCACCAGCCACATGGCCAGGCCCAACAACATCACAAAGGCCACCCCAAAAAACACACTTCCCCAACTCAATCCAATGCCATCCATGCCCTAAATGATGTCTAAATTCAACAGATCACACAGAAAACACTTGATTAATAAAGCTGTGGCTACCTGCTCTGATCCTAGTGGATGAAAAAGCAGGCCTGTTGGCAGACAAGGCCAGGCAAGCTTGCAGGCCTAGGCCTCAAAATGGCCACCAGCCACATGGCCAGGCCCAACAACATCACAAAGGCCACCCCCAAAAAACACACTTCCCCACCTCAATCCAATGCCATCCATGCCCTAAATGATGTCTAAATTCAACAGATCACACAGAAAACACTTTATTAATAAAGCTGTGGCTACCTGCTCTGATCCTAGTGGATGAAAAAGCAGGCCTGTTGGCAGACAAGGCCAGGCAAGCTTGCAGGCCTAGGCCTCAAAATGGCCACCAGCCACATGGCCAGGCCCAACAACATCACAAAGGCCACCCCCAAAAAACACACTTCCCCAACTCAATCCAATGCCATCCATGCCCTAAATGATGTCTAAATTCAACAGATCACACAGAAAAAACTTGATTAATAAAGCTGTGACTACCTGCTCTGATCCTAGTGGATGAAAAAGCAGGCCTGTTGGCAGACAAGGCCAGGCAAGCTTGCAGGCCTAGGCCTCAAAATGGCCACCAGCCACATGGCCAGGCCCAACAACATCACAAAGGCCACCCCCAAAAAACACACTTCCCCAACTCAATCCAATGCCATCCATGCCCTAAATGATGTCTAAATTCAACAGATCACACAGAAAACACTTGATTAATAAAGCTGTGGCTACCTGCTCTGATCCTAGTGGATGAAAAAGCAGGCCTGTTGGCAGACAAGGCCAGGCAAGCTTGCAGGCCTAGGCCTCAAAATGGCCACCAGCCACATGGCCAGGCCCAACAACATCACAAAGGCCACCCCCAAAAAACACACTTCCCCAACTCAATCCAATGCCATCCATGCCCTAAATGATGTCTAAATTCAACAGATCACACAGAAAACACTTGATTAATAAAGCTGTGGCTACCTGCTCTGATCCTAGTGGATGAAAAAGCAGGCCTGTTGGCAGACAAGGCCAGGCAAGCTTGCAGGCCTAGGCCTCAAAATGGCCACCAGCCACATGGCCAGGCCCAAGAACATCACAAAGGCCACCCCCAAAAAACACACTTCCCCAACTCAATCCAATGCCATCCATGCCCTAAATGATGTCTAAATTCAACAGATCACACAGAAAACACTTGATTAATAAAGCTGTGGCTACCTGCTCTGATCCTAGTGGATGAAAAAGCAGGCCTGTTGGCAGACAAGGCCAGGCAAGCTTGCAGGCCTAGGCCTCAAAATGGCCACCAGCCACATGGCCAGGCCCAACAACATCACAAAGGCCACCCCAAAAAACACACTTCCCCAACTCAATCCAATGCGTTCCATGCCCTAAATGATGTCTAAATTCAACAGATCACACAGAAAACACTTGATTAATAAAGCTGTGGCTACCTGCTCTGATCCTAGTGGATGAAAAAGCAGGCCTGTTGGCAGACAAGGCCAGGCAAGCTTGCAGGCCTAGGCCTCAAAATGGCCACCAGCCACATGGCCAGGCCCAACAACATCACAAAGGCCACCCCAAAAAACACACTTCCCCAACTCAATCCAATGCCATCCATGCCCTAAATGATGTCTAAATTCAACAGATCACACAGAAAACACTTGATTAATAAAGCTGTGGCTACCTGCTCTGATCCTAGTGGATGAAAAAGCAGGCCTGTTGGCAGACAAGGCCAGGCAAGCTTGCAGGCCTAGGCCTCAAAATGGCCACCAGCCACATGGCCAGGCCCAACAACATCACAAAGGCCACCCCAAAAAACACACTTCCCCAACTCAATCCAATGCCATCCATGCCCTAAATGATATCTAAATTCAACAGATCACACAGAAAACACTTGATTAATAAAGCTGTGGGTACCTGCGCCGATCCTAGTGGATGAAAAAGCAGGCCTGTTGGCAGACAAGGCCAGGCAAGCTTGCAGGCCTAGGCCTCAAAATGGCCACCAGCCACATGGCCAGGCCCAGCAACATCACAAAGGCCACCCCCAAAAAACACACTTCCCCTACTCAATCCAATGCCATCCATGCCCTAAATGATGTCTAAATTCAACAGGTCACACAGAAAACACTTGATTAATAAAGCTGTGGCTACCTGCTCTGATCCTAGTGGATGAAAAAGCAGGCCTGTTGGCAGACACGGCCAGGCAAGCTTGCAGGCCTAGGCTTCAAAATGGCCACCAGCCACATGGCCAGGCACAACAACATCACAAAGGCCACCCCAAAAAACACACTTCCCCAACTCAATCCAATGCCATCCATGCCCTAAATGATGTCTAAATTCAACAGATCACACAGAAAACACTTGATTAATAAAGCTGTGGCTACCTGCTCTGATCCTAGTGGATGAAAAAGCAGGCCTGTTGGCAGACAAGGCCAGGCAAGCTTGCAGGCCTAGGCCTCAAAATGGCCACCGGCCACATGGCCAGGCCCAACAACATCACAAAGGCCACCCCAAAAAACACACTTCCCCAACTCAATCCAATGCCATCCATGCCCTAAATGATGTCTAAATTCAACAGATCACACAGAAAACACTTGATTAATAAAGCTGTGGCTACCTGCTCTGATCCTAGTGGATGAAAAAGCAGGCCTGTTGGCAGACAAGGCCAGGCAAGCTTGCAGGCCTAGGCCTCAAAATGGCCACCAGCCACATGGCCAGGCCCAACAACATCACAAAGGCCACCCCAAAAAACACACTTCCCCAACTCAATCCAATGCCATCCATGCCCTAAATGATGTCTAAATTCAACAGATCACACAGAAAACACTTGATTAATAAAGCTGTGGCTACCTGCTCTGATCCTAGTGGATGAAAAAGCAGGCCTGTTGGCAGACAAGGCCAGGCAAGCTTGCAGGCCTAGGCCTCAAAATGGCCACCAGCCACATGGCCAGGCCCAACAACATCACAAAGGCCACCCCCCAAAAAAACACTTCCCCAACTCAATCCAATGCCATCCATGCCCTAAATGATGTCTAAATTCAACAGATCACACAGAAAACACTTGATTAATAAAGCTGTGGCTACCTGCTCTGATCCTAGTGGATGAAAAAGCAGGCCTGTTGGCCGACAAGGTCAGGCAAGCTTGCAGGCCTAGGCCTCAAAAGGGCCACCAGCCACATGGCCAGGCCCAACAACATCACAAAGGCCACCCCCAAAAAACACACTTCCCCAACTCAATCCAATGCCATCCATGCCCTAAATGATGTCTAAATTCAACAGATCACACAGAAAACACTTGATTAATAAAGCTGTGGCTACCTGCTCTGATCCTAGTTGATGAAAAAGCAGGCCTGTTGGCAGACAAGGCCAGGCAAGCTTGCAGGCCTAGGCCTCAAAATGGCCACCAGCCACATGGCCAGGCCCAACAACATCACAAAGGCCACCCCAAAAAACACACTTCCCCAACTCAATCCAATGCCATCCATGCCCTAAATGATGTCTAAATTCAACAGATCACACAGAAAACACTTGATTAATAAAGCTGTGGCTACCTGCTCTGATCCTAGTGGATGAAAAAGCAGGCCTGTTGGCAGACAAGGCCAGGCAAGCTTGCAGGCCTAGGCCTCAAAATGGCCACCAGCCACATGGCCAGGCCCAACAACATCACAAAAGCCACCCCCAAAAAACACACTTCCCCAACTCAATCCAATGCCATCGATGCCCTAAATGATGTCTAAATTCAACAGATCACACAGAAAACACTTGATTAATAAAGCTGTGGATACCTGCTCCGATCCTAGTGGATGAAAAAGCAGGCCTGTTGGCAGACAAGGCCAGGCAAGCTTGCAGGCCTAGGCCTCAAAATGGCCACCAGCCACATGGCCAGGCCCAGCAACATCACAAAGGCCACCCCAAAAAAACACACTTCCCCAACTCAATCCAATGCCATCCATGCCCTAAATGATGTCTAAATTCAACAGATCACACAGAAAACACTTGGTTAATAAAGCTGTGGCTACCTGCTCCGATCCTAGTGGATGAAAAAGCAGGCCTGTTGGCAGACAAGGCCAGGCAAGCTTGCAGGCCTAGGCCTCAAAATGGCCACCAGCCACATGGCCAGGCCCAGCAACATCACAAAGCCCACCCCCAAAAAACACACTTCCCCTACTCAATCCAATGCCATCCATGCCCTAAATGATGTCTAAATTCAACAGATCACACAGAAAACACTTGATTAATAAAGCTGTGGCTACCTGCTCTGATCCTAGTGGATGAAAAAGCAGGCCTGTTGGCAGACAAGGCCAGGCAAGCTTGCAGGCCTAGGCCTCAAAATGGCCACCAGCCACATGGCCAGGCCCAACAACATCACAAAGGCCACCCCCAAAAACACACTTCCCCAACTCAATCCAATGCCATCAATGCCCTAAATGATGTCTAAATTCAACAGATCACACAGAAAACACTTGATTAATAAAGCTGTGGCTACCTGCTCTGATCCTAGTGGATGAAAAAGCAGGCCTGTTGGCAGACAAGGCCAGGCAAGCTTGCAGGCCTAGGCCTCAAAATGGCCACCAGCCACATGGCCAGGCCCAGCAACATCACAAAGGCCACCCCCAAAAAACACACTTCCCCTACTCAATCCAATGCCATCCATGCCCTAAATGATGTCTAAATTCAACAGATCACACAGAAAACACTTGATTAATAAAGCTGTGGCTACCTGCTCCGATCCTAGTGGATGAAAAAGCAGGCCTGTTGGCAGACAAGGCCAGGCAAGATTGCAGGCCTAGGCCTCAAAATGGCCACCAGCCACATGGCCAGGCCCAACAACATCACAAAGGCCACCCCCAAAAAACACACTTCCCCAACTCAATCCAATGCCATCCATGCCCTAAATGATGTCTAAATTCAACAGATCACACAGAAAACACTTGATTAATAAAGCTGTGGCTACCTGCTCTGATCCTAGTGGATGAAAAAGCAGGCCTGTCGGCAGACAAGGCCAGGCAAGATTGCAGGCCTAGGCCTCAAAATGGCCACCAGCCACATGGCCAGGCCCAACAACATCACAAAGGCCACCCCCAAAAAACACACTTCCCCATCTCAATCCAATGCCATCCATGCCCTAAATGATGTCTAAATTCAACAGATCACACAGAAAACACTTGATTAATAAAGCTGTGGCTACCTGCTCTGATCCTAGTGGATGAAAAAGCAGGCCTGTTGGCAGACAAGGCCAGGCAAGCTTGCAGGCCTAGGCCTCAAAATGGCCACCAGCCACATGGCCATGCCCAACAACATCACAAAGGCCACCCCAAAAGACACACTTCCCCAACTCAATCCAATGCCATCCATGCCCTAAATGGTGTCTAAATTCAACAGATCACACAGAAAACACTTGATTAAGAAAGCTGTGGCTACCTGCTCTGATCCTAGTGGATGAAAAAGCAGGCCTGTTGGCAGACAAGGCCAGGCAAGCTTGCAGGCCTAGGCCTCAAAATGGCCACCAGCCACATGGCCAGGCCCAACAACATCACAAAGGCCACCCCAAAAAACACACTTCCCCAACTCAATCCAATGCCATACATGCCCTAAATGATTTCTAAATTCAACAGATCACACAGAAAACACTTGATTAATAAAGCTGTGGCTACCTGCTCTGATCCTAGTGGATGAAAAAGCAGGCCTGTTGGCAGACAAGGCCAGGCAAGCTTGCAGGCCTAGGCCTCAAAATGGCCACCAGCCACATGGCCAGGCCCAACAACATCACAAAGGCCACCCCCAAAAAACACACTTCCCCAACTCAATCCAATGCCATCCATGAGCTAAATGATGTCTAAATTCAACAGATCACACAGAAAACACTTGATTAATAAAGCTGTGGCTACCTGCTCTGATCCTAGTGGATGAAAAAGCAGGCCTGTTGGCAGACAAGGCCAGGCAAGCTTGCAGGCCTAGGCCTCAAAATGGCCACCAGCCACATGGCCATGCCCAACAACATCACAAAGGCCACCCCAAAAGACACACTTCCCCAACTCAATCCAATGCCATCCATGCCCTAAATGGTGTCTAAATTCAACAGATCACACAGAAAACACTTGATTAATAAAGCTGTGGCTACCTGCTCTGATCCTAGTGGATGAAAAAGCAGGCCTGTTGGCAGACAAGGCCAGGCAAGCTTGCAGGCCTAGGCCTCAAAATGGCCACCAGCCACATGACCAGGCCCAACAACATCACAAAGGCCACCCCAAAAAACACACTTCCCCAACTCAATCCAATGCCATCCATGCCCTAAATGATGTCTAAATTCAACAGATCACACAGAAAACACTTGATTAATAAAGCTGTGGCTACCTGCTCTGATCCTAGTGGATGAAAAAGCAGGCCTGTTGGCAGACAAGGCCAGGCAAGCTTGCAGGCCTAGGCCTCAAAATGGCCACCAGCCACATGGCCAGGCCCAACAATATCACAAAGGCCACCCCAAAAAACACACTTCCCCAACTCAATCCAATGCCATCCATGCCCTAAATGATGTCTAAATTCAACAGATCACACAGAAAACACTTGATTAATAAAGCTGTGGCTACCTGCTCTGATCCTAGTGGATGAAAAAGCAGGCCTGTTGGCAGACAAGGCCAGGCAAGCTTGCAGGCCTAGGCCTCAAAATGGCCACCAGCCACATGGCCAGGCCCAATAACATCACAAAGGCCATCCCCAAAAAACACACTTCCCCAACTCAATCCAATGCCATCCATGCCCTAAATGATGTCTAAATTCAACAGATCACACAGAAAACACTTGATTAATAAAGCTGTGGCTACCTGCTCTGATCCTAGTGGATGAAAAAGCAGGCCTGTTGGCAGACAAGGCCAGGCAAGCTTGCAGGCCTAGGCCTCAAAATGGCCACCAGCCACATGGCCAGGCCCAACAACATCACAAAGGCCACCCCAAAAAACACACTTCCCCAACTCAATCCAATGACATCCATGCCCTAAATGATGTCTAAATTCAACAGATCACACAGAAAACACTTGATTAATAAAGCTGTGGCTACCTGCTCTGATCCTAGTGGATGAAAAAGCAGGCCTGTTGGCAGACAAGGCCAGGCAAGCTTGCAGGCCTAGGCCTCAAAATGGCCACCAGCCACATGGCCAGGCCCAACAACATCACAAAGGCCACCCCAAAAAACACACTTCCCCAACTCAATCCAATGCCATCCATGCCCTAAATGATGTCTAAATTCAACAGATCACACAGAAAACACTTGATTAATAAAGCTGTGGCTACCTGCTCTGATCCTAGTGGATGAAAAAGCAGGCCTGTTGGCAGACAAGGCCAGGCAAGCTTGCAGGCCTAGGCCTCAAAATGGCCACCAGCCACATGGCCAGGCCCAACAACATCACAAAGGCCACCCCCAAAAAACACACTTCCTCAACTCAATCCAATGCCATCCATGCCCTAAATGATGTCCAAATTCAACAGATCACACAGAAAACACTTGATTAATAAAGCTGTGGATACCTGCTCCGATCCTAGTGGATGAAAAAGCAGGCCTGTTGGCAGACAAGACCAGGCAAGCTTGCAGGCCTAGGCCTCAAAATGGCCACCAGCCACATGGCCAGGCCCAACAACATCACAAAGGCCACCCCCAAAAAACACACTTCCCCTACTCAATCCAATGCCATCCATGCCCTAAATGATGTCTAAATTCAACAGATCACACAGAAAACACTTGATTAATAAAGCTGTGGCTACCTGCTCTGATCCTAGTGGATGAAAAAGCAGGCCTGTTGGCAGACAAGGCCAGGCAAGATTGAAGGCCTAGGCCTCAAAATGGCCACCAGCCACATGGCCAGGCCCAACAACATCACAAAGGCCACCCCCAAAAAACACACTTCCCCAACTCAATCCAATGCCATCCATGCCCTAAATGATGTCTAAATTCAACAGATCACACAGAAAACACTTGATTAATAAAGCTGTGGCTACCTGCTCTGATCCTAGTGGATGAAAAAGCAGGCCTGTTGGCAGACAAGGCCAGGCAAGCTTGCAGGCCTAGGCTTCAAAATGGCCACCAGCCACACGGCCAGGCCCAACAACATCACAAAGGCCACCCCAAAAAACACACTTCCCCAACTCAATCCAATGCCATCCATGCCCTAAATGATGTCTAAATTCAACAGATCATACAGAAAACACTTGATTAATAAAGCTGTGGCTACCTGCTCTGATCCTAGTGGATGAAAAAGCAGGCCTGTTGGCAGACAAGGCCAGGCAAGCTTGCAGGCCTAGGCCTCAAAATGGCCACCAGCCACATGGCCAGGCCCAACAACATCACAAAGGCCACCCCCAAAAAACACACTTCCCCAACTCAATCCAATGCCATCCATGCCCTAAATGATGTCTAAATTCAACAGATCACACAGAAAACACTTGATTAATAAAGCTGTGGCTACCTGCTCTGATCCTAGTGGATGAAAAAGCAGGCCTGTTGGCAGACAAGGCCAGGCAAGCTTGCAGGCCTAGGCCTCCATATGGCCACCAGCCACATGGCCAGGCCCAACAACATCACAAAGGCCACCCCCAAAAAACACACTTCCCCAACTCAATCCAATGCCATCCATGCCCTAAATGATGTCTAAATTCAACAGATCACACAGAAAACACTTGATTAATAAAGCTGTGGCTACCTGCTCTGATCCTAGTGGATGAAAAAGCAGGCCTGTTGGCAGACAAGGCCAGGCAAGATTGCAGGCCTAGGCCTCAAAATGGCCACCAGCCACATGGCCAGGCCCAACAACATCACAAAGGCCACCCCCAAAAAACACACTTCCCCAACTCAATCCAATGCCATCCATGCCCTAAATGATGTCTAAATTCAACAGATCACACAGAAAACACTTGATTAATAAAGCTGTGGCTACCTGCTCTGATCCTAGTGGATGAAAAAGCAGGCCTGTTGGCAGACAAGGCCAGGCAAGCTTGCAGGCCTAGGCTTCAAAATGGCCACCAGCCACATGGCCAGGCCCAACAACATCACAAAGGCCACCCCAAAAAACACACTTCCCCAACTCAATCCAATGCCATCCATGCCCTAAATGATGTCTAAATTCAACAGATCACACAGAAAACACTTGATTAATAAAGCTGTGGCTACCTGCTCTGATCCTAGTGGATGAAAAAGCAGGCCTGTTGGCAGACAAGGCCAGGCAAGCTTGCAGGCCTAGGCCTCAAAATGGCCACCAGCCACATGGCCAGGCCCAACAACATCACAAAGGCCACCCCCAAAAAACACACTTCCCCAACTCAATCCAATGCCATCCATGCCCTAAATGATGTCTAAATTCAACAGATCACACAGAAAACACTTGATTAATAAAGCTGTGGCTACCTGCTCTGATCCTAGTGGATGAAAAAGCAGGCCTGTTGGCAGACAAGGCCAGGCAAGCTTGCAGGCCTAGGCCTCAAAATGGCCACCAGCCACATGGCCAGGCCCAACAACATCACAAAGGCCACCCCCAAAAACACACTTTCCCAACTCAATCCAATGCCATCCATGCCCTAAATGATGTCTAAATTCAACAGATCACACAGAAAACACTTGATTAATAAAGCTGTGGCTACCTGCTCTGATCCCAGTGGATGAAAAACCAGGCCTGTTGGTAGACAAGGCCAGGCAAGCTTGCAGGCCTAGGCCTCAAAATGGCCACCAGCCACATGGCCAGGCCCAACAACATCACAAAGGCCACCCCCAAAAAACACACTTCCCCAACTCAATCCAATGCCATCCATGCCCTAAATGATGTCTAAATTCAACAGATCACACAGAAAACACTTGATTAATAAAGCTGTGGATACCTGCTCCGATCCTAGTGGATGAAAAAGCAGGCCTGTTGGCAGACAAGGCCAGGCAAGCTTGCAGGCCTAGGCCTCAAAATGGCCACCAGCCACATGGCCAGGCCCAACAACATCACAAAGGCCACCCCCAAAAAACACACTTCCCCTACTCAATCCAATGCCATCCATGCCCTAAATGATGTCTAAATTCAACAGATCACACAGAAAACACTTGATTAATAAAGCTGTGGCTACCTGCTCTGATCCTAGTGGATGAAAAAGCAGGCCTGTTGTCAGACAAGGCCAGGCAAGATTGCAGGCCTAGGCCTCAAAATGGCCACCAGCCACATGGCCAGGCACAACAACATCACAAAGGCCACCCCCAAAAAACACACTTCCCCAACTCAATCCAATGCCATCCATGCCCTAAATGATGTCTAAATTCAACAGATCACACAGAAAACAATTGATTAATAAAGCTCTGGCTACCTGCTCTGATCCTAGTGGATGAAAAAGCAGGCCTGTTGGCTGACAAGGCCAGGCAAGCTTGCAGGCCTAGGCCTCAAAATGGCCACCAGCCACATGGCCAGGCCCAACAACATCACAAAGGCCACCCCAAAAAACACACTTCCCCAACTCAATCCAATGCCATCCATGCCCTAAATGATGTCTAAATTCAACAGATCACACAGAAAACACTTGATTAATAAAGCTGTGGCTACCTGCTCTGATCCTAGTGGATGAAAAAGCAGGCCTGTTGGCAGACAAGGCCAGGCAAGCTTGCAGGACTAGGCCTCAAAATGGCCACCAGCCACATGGCCAGGCCCAACAACATCACAAAGGCCACCCCCAAAAAACACACTTCCCCAACTCAATCCAATGCCATCCATGCCCTAAATGATGTCTAAATTCAACAGATCACACAGAAAACACTTGATTAATAAAGCTGTGGATACCTGCTCCGATCCTAGTGGATGAAAAAGCAGGCCTGTTGGCAGATAAGGCCAGGCAAGCTTGCAGGCCTAGGCCTCAAAATGGCCACCAGCCACATGGCCAGGCCCAACAACATCACAAAGGCCACCCCCAAAAAACACACTTCCCCTACTCAATCCAATGCCATCCATGCCCTAAATGATGTCTAAATTTAACAGATCACACAGAAAACACTTGATTAATAAAGCTGTGGCTACCTGCTCTGATCCTAGTGGATGAAAAAGCAGGCCTGTTGGCAGACAAGGCCAGGCAAGATTGCAGGCATAGGCCTCAAAATGGCCACCAGCCACATGGCCAGGCCCAACAACATCACAAAGGCCACCCCCAAAAAACACACTTCCCCAACTCAATCCAATGCCATCCATGCCCTAAATGATGTCTAAATTCAACAGATCACACAGAAAATACTTGATTAATAAAGCTGTGGCTACCTGCTCTGATCCTAGTGGATGAAAAAGCAGGCCTGTTGGCAGACAAGGCCAGGCAAGCTTGCAGGCCTAGGCTTCAAAATGGCCACCAGCCACATGGCCAGGCCCAACAACATCACAAAGGCCACCCCAAAAAACACACTTCCCCAACTCAATCCAATGCCATCCATGCCCTAAATGATGTCTAAATTCAACAGATCATACAGAAAACACTTGATTAATAAAGCTGTGGCTACCTGCTCTGATCCTAGTGGATGAAAAAGCAGGCCTGTTGGCAGACAAGGCCAGGCAAGCTTGCAGGCCTAGGCCTCAAAATGGCCAGCAGCCACATGGCCAGGCCCAACAACATCACAAAGGCCACCCCCAAAAAACACACTTCCCCAACTCAATCCAATGCCATCCATGCCCTAAATGATGTCTAAATTCAACAGATCACACAGAAAACACTTGATTAATAAAGCTGTGGCTACCTGCTCTGATCCTAGTGGATGAAAAGCAGGCCTGTTGGCAGACAAGGCCAGGCAAGGTTGCAGGCCTAGGCCTCAAAATGGCCACCAGCCACATGGCCAGGCCCAACAACATCAGAAAGGCCACCCCCAAAAAACACACTTCCCCAAATCAATCCAATGCCATCCATGCCCTAAATGATGTCTAAATTCAACAGATCACACAGAAAACACTTGATTAATAAAGCTGTGGCTACCTGCTCTGATCCTAGTGGATGAAAAAGCAGGCCTGTTGGCAGACAAGGCCAGGCATGATTGCAGGCCTAGGCCTCAAAATGACCACCAGCCACATGGCCAGGCCCAACAACGTCACAAAGGCCACCCCCAAAAAACACACTTCCCAATTTCAATCCAAGGCCATCCGTGCCCTAAATGATGTCTAAATTCAACAGATCACACAGAAAACACTTGATTAATAAAGCTGTGGCTACCTGCTCTGATCCTAGTGGATGAAAAAGCAGGCCTGTTGGCAGACAAGGCCAGGCAAGCTTGCAGGCCTAGGCTTCAAAATGGCCACCAGCCACATGGCCAGGCCCAACAACATCACAAAGGCCACCCCAAAAAACACACTTCCCCAACTCAATCCAATGCCATCCATGCCCTAAATGATGTCTACATTCAACAGATCACACAGAAAACACTTGATTAATAAAGCTGTGGCTACCTGCTCTGATCCTAGTGGATGAAAAAGCAGGCCTGTTGGCAGACAAGGCCAGGCAAGCTTGCAGGCCTAGGCCTCAAAATGGCCACCAGCCACATGGCCAGGCCCAACAACATCACAAAGGCCACCCCCAAAAAACACACTTCCCCAACTCAATCCAATGCCATCCATGCCCTAAATGATGTCTAAATTCAACAGATCACACAGAAAACACTTGATTAATAAAGCTGTGGCTACCTGCTCTGATCCTCGTGGATGAAAAAGCAGGCCTGTTGGCAGACAAGGCCAGGCAAGCTTGCAGGCCTAGGCCTCAAAATGGCCACCAGCCACATGGCCAGGCCCAACAACATCACAAAGGCCACCCCAAAAAACACACTTCCCCAACTCAATCCAATGCCATCCATGCCCTAAATGATGTCTAAATTCAACAGATCACACATAAACCACTTGATTAATAAAGCTGTGGCTACCTGCTCTGATTCTAGTGGATGAAAAAGCAGGCCTGTTGGCAGACAAGGCCAGGCAAGCTTGCAGGCCTAGGCCTCAAAATGGCCACCAGCCACATGGCCAGGCCCAACAACATCACAAAGGCCACCCCCAAAAAACACACTTCCCCAACTCAATCCAATGCCATCCATGCCCTAAAGGATGTCTAAATTCAACAGATCACACAGAAAACACTTGATTAATAAAGCTGTGGATACCTGCTCCGATCCTAGTGGATGAAAAAGCAGGCCTGTTGGCAGATAAGGCCAGGCAAGCTTGCAGGCCTAGGCCTCAAAATGGCCACCAGCCACATGGCCAGGCCCAACAACATCACAAAGGCCACCCCCAAAAAACACACTTCCCCTACTCAATCCAATGCCATCCATGCCCAAAATGATGTCTAAATTTAACAGATCACACAGAAAACACTTGATTAATAAAGCTGTGGCTACCTGCTCTGATCCTAGTGGATGAAAAAGCAGGCCTGTTGGCAGACAAGGCCAGGCAAGATTGCAGGCATAGGCCTCAAAATGGCCACCAGCCACATGGCCAGGCCCAACAACATCACAAAGGCCACCCCCAAAAAACACACTTCCCCAACTCAATCCAATGCCATCCATGCCCTAAATGATGTCTAAATTCAACAGATCACACAGAAAACACTTGATTAATAAAGCTGTGGCTACCTGCTCTGATCCTAGTGGATGAAAAAGCAGGCCTGTTGGCAGACAAGGCCAGGCAAGCTTGCAGGCCTAGGCTTCAAAATGGCCACCAGCCACATGGCCAGGCCCAACAACATCACAAAGGCCACCCCAAAAAACACACTTCCCCAACTCAATCCAATGCCATCCATGCCCTAAATGATGTCTAAATTCAACAGATCATACAGAAAACACTTGATTAATAAAGCTGTGGCTACCTGCTCTGATCCTAGTGGATGAAAAAGCAGGCCTGTTGGCAGACAAGGCCAGGCAAGCTTGCAGGCCTAGGCCTCAAAATGGCCAGAAGCCACATGGCCAGGCCCAACAACATCACAAAGGCCACCCCCAAAAAACACACTTCCCCAACTCAATCCAATGCCATCCATGCCCTAAATGATGTCTAAATTCAACAGATCACACAGAAAACACTTGATTAATAAAGCTGTGGCTACCTGCTCTGATCCTAGTGGATGAAAAAGCAGGCCTGTTGGCAGACAAGGCCAGGCAAGGTTGCAGGCCTAGGCCTCAAAATGGCCACCAGCCACATGGCCAGGCCCAACAACATCAGAAAGGCCACCCCCAAA
Organism: Triturus cristatus; assembly: GCF_964204655.1. NCBI lineage: Eukaryota > Metazoa > Chordata > Amphibia > Caudata > Salamandridae > Triturus > Triturus cristatus. The sequence continues at coordinate 70,983 of NW_028188362.1, forward strand.
AAACACACTTCCCCAAATCAATCCAATGCCATCCATGCCCTAAATGATGTCTAAATTCAACAGATCACACAGAAAACACTTGATTAATAAAGCTGTGGCTACCTGCTCTGATCCTAGTGGATGAAAAAGCAGGCCTGTTGGCAGACAAGGCCAGGCATGATTGCAGGCCTAGGCCTCAAAATGGCCACCAGCCACATGGCCAGGCCCAACAACGTCACAAAGGCCACCCCCAAAAAACACACTTCCCAATTTCAATCCAAGGCCATCCGTGCCCTAAATGATGTCTAAATTCAACAGATCACACAGAAAACACTTGATTAATAAAGCTGTGGCTACCTGCTCTGATCCTAGTGGATGAAAAAGCAGGCCTGTTGGCAGACAAGGCCAGGCAAGCTTGCAGGCCTAGGCTTCAAAATGGCCACCAGCCACATGGCCAGGCCCAACAACATCACAAAGGCCACCCCAAAAAACACACTTCCCCAACTCAATCCAATGCCATCCATGCCCTAAATGATGTCTACATTTAACAGATCACACAGAAAACACTTGATTAATAAAGCTGTGGCTACCTGCTCTGATCCTAGTGGATGAAAAAGCAGGCCTGTTGGCAGACAAGGCCAGGCAAGCTTGCAGGCCTAGGCCTCAAAATGGCCACCAGCCACATGGCCAGGCCCAACAACATCACAAAGGCCACCCCCAAAAAACACACTTCCCCAACTCAATCCAATGCCATCCATGCCCTAAATGATGTCTAAATTCAACAGATCACACAGAAAACACTTGATTAATAAAGCTGTGGCTACCTGCTCTGATCCTCGTGGATGAAAAAGCAGGCCTGTTGGCAGACAAGGCCAGGCAAGCTTGCAGGCCTAGGCCTCAAAATGGCCACCAGCCACATGGCCAGGCCCAACAACATCACAAAGGCCACCCCAAAAAACACACTTCCCCAACTCAATCCAATGCCATCCATGCCCTAAATGATGTCTAAATTCAACAGATCACACATAAACCACTTGATTAATAAAGCTGTGGCTACCTGCTCTGATCCTAGTGGATGAAAAAGCAGGCCTGTTGGCAGACAAGGCCAGGCATGATTGCAGGCCTAGGCCTCAAAATGGCCACCAGCCACATGGCCAGGCCCAACAACGTCACAAAGGCCACCCCCAAAAAACACTCTTCCCAAACTCAATCCAAGGCCATCCATGCCCTAAATGATGTCTAAATTCAACAGATCACACAGAAAACACTTGATTAATAAAGCTGTGGCTACCTGCTCTGATCCTAGTGGATGAAAAAGCAGGCCTGTTGGCAGACAAGGCCAGGCAAGCTTGCAGGCCTAGGCTTCAAAATGGCCACCAGCCACATGGCCAGGCCCAACAACATCACAAAGGCCACCCCAAAAAACACACTTCCCCAACTCAATCCAATGCCATCCATGCCCTAAATGATGTCTACATTCAACAGATCACACAGAAAACACTTGATTAATAAAGCTGTGGCTACCTGCTCTGATCCTAGTGGATGAAAAAGCAGGCCTGTTGGCAGACAAGGCCAGGCAAGCTTGCAGGCCTAGGCCTCAAAATGGCCACCAGCCACATGGCCAGGCCCAACAACATCACAAAGGCCACCCCCAAAAAACACACTTCCCCAACTCAATCCAATGCCATCCATGCCCTAAATGATGTCTAAATTCAACAGATCACACAGAAAACACTTGATTAATAAAGCTGTGGCTACCTGCTCTGATCCTCGTGGATGAAAAAGCAGGCCTGTTGGCAGACAAGGCCAGGCAAGCTTGCAGGCCTAGGCCTCAAATTGGCCACCAGCCACATGGCCAGGCCTAACAACATCACAAAGGCCACCCCAAAAAACACACTTCCCCAACTCAATCCAATGCCATCCATGCCCTAAATGATGTCTAAATTCAACAGATCACACATAAACCACTTGATTAATAAAGCTGTGGCTACCTGCTCTGATCCTAGTGGATGAAAAAGCAGGCCTGTTGGCAGACAAGGCCAGGCAAGCTTGCAGGCCTAGGCCTCAAAATGGCCACCAGCCACATGGCCAGGCCCAACAACATCACAAAGGCCACCCCAAAAGACACACTTCCCCAACTCAATCCAATGCCATCCATGCCCTAAATGGTGTCTAAATTCAACAGATCACACAGAAAACAATTGATTAATAAAGCTGTGGCTACCTGCTCTGATCCTAGTGGATGAAAAAGCAGGCCTGTTGGCAGACAAGGCCAGGCAAGCTTGCAGGCCTAGGCCTCAAAATGGCCACCAGCCACATGGCCAGGCCCAACAACATCACAAAGGCCACCCCAAAAAAACACACTTCCCCAACTCAATCCAATGCCATCCATGCCCTAAATGATGTCTAAATTCAACAGATCACACAGAAAACACTTGATTAATAAAGCTGTGGCTACCTGCTCTGATCCTAGTGGATGAAAAAGCAGGCCTGTTGGCAGACAAGGCCAGGCAAGCTTGCAGGCCTAGGCCTCAAAATGGCCACCAGCCACATGGCCAGGCCCAACTACATCACAAAGGCCACCCCAAAAAACACACTTCCCCAACTCAATCCAATGCCATCCATGCCCTAAATGATGTCTAAATTCAACAGATCACACAGAAAACACTTGATTAATAAAGCTGTGGCTACTGCTCTGATCCTAGTGGATGAAAAAGCAGGCCTGTTGGCAGACAAGGCCAGGCAAGCTTGCAGGCCTAGGCCTCAAAATGGCCACCAGCCACATGGCCAGGCCCAACAACATCACAAAGGCCACCCCAAACAACACACTTCCCCAACTCAATCCAATGCCATCCATGCCCTAAATGATGTCTAAATTCAACAGATCACACAGAAAACACTTGATTAATAAAGCTGTGGCTACCTGCTCTGATCCTAGTGGATGAAAAAGCAGGCCTGTTGGCAGACAAGGCCAGGCAAGCTTGCAGGCCTAGGCCTCAAAATGGCCACCAGCCACATGGCCAGGCCCAACAACATCACAAAGGCCACCCCCAAAAAACACACTTCCCCAACTCAATCCAATGCCATCCATGCCCTAAATGATGTCTAAATTCAACAGATCACACAGAAAACACTTTATTAATAAATCTGTGGCTACCTGCTCTGATCCTAGTGGATGAAAAAGCAGGCCTGTTGGCAGACAAGGCCAGGCAAGCTTGCAGGCCTAGGCCTCAAAATGGCCACGAGCCACATGGCCAGGCCCAACAACATCACAAAGGCCACCCCAAAAAACACACTTCCCCAACTCAATCCAATGCCATCCATGCCCTAAATGATGTCTAAATTCAACAGATCACACAGAAAACACTTGATTAATAAAGCTGTGGCTACCTGCTCTGATCCTAGTGGATGAAAAAGCAGGCCTGTTGGCAGACAAGGCCAGGCATGATTGCAGGCCTAGGCCTCAAAATGGCCACCAGCCACATGGCCAGGCCCAACAACGTCACAAAGGCCACCCCCAAAAAACACTCTTCCCAAACTCAATCCAAGGCCATCCATGCCCTAAATGATGTCTAAATTCAACAGATCACACAGAAAACACTTGATTAATAAAGCTGTGGCTACCTGCTCTGATCCTAGTGGATGAAAAAGCAGGCCTGTTGGCAGACAAGGCCAGGCAAGCTTGCAGGCCTAGGCTTCAAAATGGCCACCAGCCACATGGCCAGGCCCAACAACATCACAAAGGCCACCCCAAAAAACACACTTCCCCAACTCAATCCAATGCCATCCATGCCCTAAATGATGTCTACATTCAACAGATCACACAGAAAACACTTGATTAATAAAGCTGTGGCTACCTGCTCTGATCCTAGTGGATGAAAAAGCAGGCCTGTTGGCAGACAAGGCCAGGCAAGCTTGCAGGCCTAGGCCTCAAAATGGCCACCAGCCACATGGCCAGGCCCAACAACATCACAAAGGCCACCCCCAAAAAACACACTTCCCCAACTCAATCCAATGCCATCCATGCCCTAAATGATGTCTAAATTCAACAGATCACACAGAAAACACTTGATTAATAAAGCTGTGGCTACCTGCTCTGATCCTCGTGGATGAAAAAGCAGGCCTGTTGGCAGACAAGGCCAGGCAAGCTTGCAGGCCTAGGCCTCAAATTGGCCACCAGCCACATGGCCAGGCCTAACAACATCACAAAGGCCACCCCAAAAAACACACTTCCCCAACTCAATCCAATGCCATCCATGCCCTAAATGATGTCTAAATTCAACAGATCACACATAAACCACTTGATTAATAAAGCTGTGGCTACCTGCTCTGATCCTAGTGGATGAAAAAGCAGGCCTGTTGGCAGACAAGGCCAGGCAAGCTTGCAGGCCTAGGCCTCAAAATGGCCACCAGCCACATGGCCAGGCCCAACAACATCACAAAGGCCACCCCAAAAGACACACTTCCCCAACTCAATCCAATGCCATCCATGCCCTAAATGGTGTCTAAATTCAACAGATCACACAGAAAACAATTGATTAATAAAGCTGTGGCTACCTGCTCTGATCCTAGTGGATGAAAAAGCAGGCCTGTTGGCAGACAAGGCCAGGCAAGCTTGCAGGCCTAGGCCTCAAAATGGCCACCAGCCACATGGCCAGGCCCAACAACATCACAAAGGCCACCCCAAAAAAACACACTTCCCCAACTCAATCCAATGCCATCCATGCCCTAAATGATGTCTAAATTCAACAGATCACACAGAAAACACTTGATTAATAAAGCTGTGGCTACCTGCTCTGATCCTAGTGGATGAAAAAGCAGGCCTGTTGGCAGACAAGGCCAGGCAAGCTTGCAGGCCTAGGCCTCAAAATGGCCACCAGCCACATGGCCAGGCCCAACTACATCACAAAGGCCACCCCAAAAAACACACTTCCCCAACTCAATCCAATGCCATCCATGCCCTAAATGATGTCTAAATTCAACAGATCACACAGAAAACACTTGATTAATAAAGCTGTGGCTACTGCTCTGATCCTAGTGGATGAAAAAGCAGGCCTGTTGGCAGACAAGGCCAGGCAAGCTTGCAGGCCTAGGCCTCAAAATGGCCACCAGCCACATGGCCAGGCCCAACAACATCACAAAGGCCACCCCAAACAACACACTTCCCCAACTCAATCCAATGCCATCCATGCCCTAAATGATGTCTAAATTCAACAGATCACACAGAAAACACTTGATTAATAAAGCTGTGGCTACCTGCTCTGATCCTAGTGGATGAAAAAGCAGGCCTGTTGGCAGACAAGGCCAGGCAAGCTTGCAGGCCTAGGCCTCAAAATGGCCACCAGCCACATGGCCAGGCCCAACAACATCACAAAGGCCACCCCCAAAAAACACACTTCCCCTACTCAATCCAATGCCATCCATGCCCTAAATGATGTCTAAATTCAACAGATCACACAGAAAACACTTGATTAATAAAGCTGTGGCTACCTGCTCTGATCCTAGTGGATGAAAAAGCAGGCCTGTTGGCAGACAAGGCCAGGCAAGATTGCAGGCCTAGGCCTCAAAATGGCCACCAGCCAGATGGCCAGGCCCAACAACATCACAAAGGCCACCCCAAAAAACACACTTCCCCAACTCAATCCAATGCCATCCATGCCCTAAATGATGTCTAAATTCAACAGATCATACAGAAAACACTTGATTAATAAAGCTGTGGCTACCTGCTCTGATCCTAGTGGATGAAAAAGCAGGCCTGTTGGCAGACAAGGCCAGGCAAGCTTGCAGGCCTAGGCCTCAAAATGGCCACCAGCCACATGGCCAGGCCCAACAACATCACAAAGGCCACCCCCAAAAAACACACTTCCCCAACTCAATCCAATGCCATCCATGCCCTAAATGATGTCTAAATTCAACAGATCACACAGAAAACACTTTATTAATAAAGCTGTGGCTACCTGCTCTGATCCTAGTGGATGAAAAAGCAGGCCTGTTGGCAGACAAGGACAGGCAAGCTTGCAGGCCTAGGCCTCAAAATGGCCACCAGCCACATGGCCAGGCCCAACAACATCACAAAGGCCACCCCAAAAAACACACTTCCCCAACTCAATCCAATGCCATCCATGCCCTAAATGATGTCTAAATTCAACAGATCACACAGAAAACACTTGATTAATAAAGCTGTGGCTACCTGCTCTGATCCTAGTGGATGAAAAAGCAGGCCTGTTGGCAGACAAGGCCAGGCAAGCTTGCAGGCCTAGGCCTCAAAATGGCCACCAGCCACATGGCCAGGCCCAACAACATCACAAAGGACACCCCCAAAAAACACACTTCCCCAACTCAATCCAATGCCATCCATGCCCTAAATGATGTCTAAATTCAACAGATCACACAGAAAACACTTGATTAATAAAGCTGTGGCTACCTGCTCTGATCCTAGTGGATGAAAAAGCAGGCCTGTTCGCAGACAAGGCCAGGCAAGCTTGCAGGCCTAGGCCTCAAAATGGCCACCAGCCACATGGCCAGGCCCAACAACATCACAAAGGCCACCCCAAAAAACACACTTCCCCAACTCAATCCAATGCCATCCATGCCCTAAATGATGTCTAAATTCAACAGATCACACAGAAAACACTTGATTAATAAAGCTGTGGCTACCTGCTCTGATCCTAGTGTATGAAAAAGCAGGCCTGTTGGCAGACAAGGCCAGGCAAGCTTGCAGGCCTAGGCCTCAAAATGGCCACCAGCCACATGGCCAGGCCCAACAACATCACAAAGGCCACCCCAAAAACACAGTTCCCCAACTCAATCCAATGCCATCCATGCCCTAAATGATGTCTAAATTCAACAGATCACACAGAAAACACTTGATTAATAAAGCTGTGGCTACCTGCTCTGATCCTAGTGGATGAAAAAGCAGGCCTGTTGGCAGACAAGGCCAGGCAAGCTTGCAGGCCTAGGCCTCAAAATGGCCACCAGCCACATGGCCAGGCCCAACAACATCACAAAGGCCACCCCAAAAGACACACTTCCCCAACTCAATCCAATGCCATCCATGCCCTAAATGGTGTCTAAATTCAACAGATCACACAGAAAACACTTGATTAATAAAGCTGTGGCTACCTGCTCTGATCCTAGTGGATGAAAAAGCAGGCCTGTTGGCAGACAAGGCCAGGCAAGCTTGCAGGCCTAGGCCTCAAAATGGCCACCAGCCACATGGCCAGGCCCAACAACATCACAAAGGCCACCCCAAAAAACACACTTCCCCAACTCAATCCAATGCCATCCATGCCCTAAATGATGTCTAAATTCAACAGATCACACAGAAAACACTTGTTTAATAAAGCTGTGGCTACCTGCTCTGATCCCAGTGGATGAAAAAGCAGGCCTGTTGGCAGACAAGGCCAGGCAAGCTTGCAGGCCTAGGCCTCAAAATGGCCACCAGCCACATGGCCAGGCCCAACAACATCACAAATGCCACCCCAAAAAACACACTTCCCCAACTCAATCCAATGCCATCCATGCCCTAAATGATGTCTAATTTCAACAGATCACACAGAAAACACTTGATTAATAAAGCTGTGGCTACCTGCTCTGATCCTAGTGGATGAAAAAGCAGGCCTGTTGGCAGACAAGGCCAGGCAAGATTGCAGGCCTAGGCCTCAAAATGGCCACCAGCCAGATGGCCAGGCCCAACAACATCACAAAGGCCACCCCAAAAAACACACTTCCCCAACTCAATCCAATGCCATCCATGCCCTAAATGATGTCTAAATTCAACAGATCATACAGAAAACACTTGATTAATAAAGCTGTGGCTACCTGCTCTGATCCTAGTGGATGAAAAAGCAGGCCTGTTGGCAGACAAGGCCAGGCAAGCTTGCAGGCCTAGGCCTCAAAATGGCCACCAGCCACATGGCCAGGCCCAACAACATCACAAAGGCCACCCCCAAAAAACACACTTCCCCAACTCAATCCAATGCCATCCATGCCCTAAATGATGTCTAAATTCAACAGATCACACAGAAAACACTTTATTAATAAGGCTGTGGCTACCTGCTCTGATCCTAGTGGATGAAAAAGCAGGCCTGTTGGCAGACAAGGCCAGGCAAGCTTGCAGGCCTAGGCCTCAAAATGGCCACGAGCCACATGGCCAGGCCCAACAACATCACAAAGGCCACCCCAAAAAACACACTTCCCCAACTCAATCCAATGCCATCCATGCCCTAAATGATGTCTAAATTCAACAGATCACACAGAAAACACTTGATTAATAAAGCTGTGGCTACCTGCTCTGATCCTAGTGGATGAAAAAGCAGGCCTGTTGGCAGACAAGGCCAGGCAAGCTTGCAGGCCTAGGCCTCAAAATGGCCACCAGCCACATGGCCAGGCCCAACAACATCAGAAAGGCCACCCCCAAAAAACACACTTCCCCAAATCAATCCAATGCCATCCATGCCCTAAATGATGTCTAAATTCAACAGATCACACAGAAAACACTTGATTAATAAAGCTGTGGCTACCTGCTCTGATCCTAGTGGATGAAAAAGCAGGCCTGTTGGCAGACAAGGCCAGGCATGATTGCAGGCCTAGGCCTCAAAATGGCCACCAGCCACATGGCCAGGCCCAACAACGTCACAAAGGCCACCCCCAAAAAACACACTTCCCAAACTCAATCCAAGGCCATCCATGCCCTAAATGATGTCTAAATTCAACAGATCACACAGAAAACACTTGATTAATAAAGCTGTGGCTACCTGCTCTGATCCTAGTGGATGAAAAAGCAGGCCTGTTGGCAGACAAGGCCAGGCAAGCTTGCAGGCCTAGGCTTCAAAATGGCCACCAGCCACATGGCCAGGCCCAACAACATCACAAAGGCCACCCCAAAAAACACACTTCCCCAACTCAATCCAATGCCATCCATGCCCTAAATGATGTCTACATTCAACAGATCAGACAGAAAACACTTGATTAATAAAGCTGTGGCTACCTGCTCTGATCCTAGTGGATGAAAAAGCAGGCCTGTTGGCAGACAAGGCCAGGCAAGCTTGCAGGCCTAGGCCTCAAAATGGCCACCAGCCACATGGCCAGGCCCAACAACATCACAAAGGCCACCCCCAAAAAACACACTTCCCCAACTCAATCCAATGCCATCCATGCCCTAAATGATGTCTAAATTCAACAGATCACACAGAAAACCCTTGATTAATAAAGCTGTGGCTACCTGCTCTGATCCTCGTGGATGAAAAAGCAGGCCTGTTGGCAGACAAGGCCAGGCAAGCTTGCAGGCCTAGGCCTCAAAATGGCCACCAGCCACATGGCCAGGCCCAACAACATCACAAAGGCCACCCCAAAAAACACACTTCCCCAACTCAATCCAATGCCATCCATGCCCTAAATGATGTCTAAATTCAACAGATCACACATAAACCACTTGATTAATAAAGCTGTGGCTACCTGCTCTGATCCTAGTGGATGAAAAAGCAGGCCTGTTGGCAGACAAGGCCAGGCAAGCTTGCAGGCCTAGGCCTCAAAATGGCCACCAGCCACATGGCCAGGCCCAACAACATCACAAAGGCCACCCCAAAAGACACACTTCCCCAACTCAATCCAATGCCATCCATGCCCTAAATGGTGTCTAAATTCAACAGATCACACAGAAAACAATTGATTAATAAAGCTGTGGCTACCTGCTCTGATCCTAGTGGATGAAAAAGCAGGCCTGTTGGCAGACAAGGCCAGGCAAGCTTGCAGGCCTAGGCCTCAAAATGGCCACCAGCCACATGGCCAGGCCCAACAACATCACAAAGGCCACCCCCAAAAAACACACTTCCCCAACTCAATCCAATGCCATCCATGCCCTAAATGATGTCTAAATTCAACAGATCACACAGAAAACACTTGATTAATAAAGCTGTGGCTACCTGCTCTGATCCTCGTGGATGAAAAAGCAGGCCTGTTGGCAGACAAGGCCAGGCAAGCTTGCAGGCCTAGGCCTCAAAATGGCCACCAGCCACATGGCCAGGCCCAACAACATCACAAAGGCCACCCCAAAAAACACACTTCCCCAACTCAATCCAATGCCATCCATGCCCTAAATGATGTCTAAATTCAACAGATCACACATAAACCACTTGATTAATAAAGCTGTGGCTACCTGCTCTGATCCTAGTGGATGAAAAAGCAGGCCTGTTGGCAGACAAGGCCAGGCAAGCTTGCAGGCCTAGGCCTCAAAATGGCCACCAGCCACATGGCCAGGCCCAACAACATCACAAAGGCCACCCCAAAAGACACACTTCCCCAACTCAATCCAATGCCATCCATGCCCTAAATGGTGTCTAAATTCAACAGATCACACAGAAAACAATTGATTAATAAAGCTGTGGCTACCTGCTCTGATCCTAGTGGATGAAAAAGCAGGCCTGTTGGCAGACAAGGCCAGGCAAGCTTGCAGGCCTAGGCCTCAAAATGGCCACCAGCCACATGGCCAGGCCCAAAAACATCACAAAGGCCACCCCAAAAAACACACTTCCCCAACTCAATCCAATGCCATCCATGCCCTAAATGATGTCTAAATTCAACAGATCACTCAGAAAACACTTGATTAATAAGGCTGTGGCTACCTGCTCTGATCCTAGTGGATGAAAAAGCAGGCCTGTTGGCAGACAAGGCCAGGCAAGCTTGCAGGCCTAGGCCTCAAAATGGCCACCAGCCACATGGCCAGGCCCAACAACATCACAAAGGCCACCCCCAAAAAACACACTTCCCCAACTCAATCCAATGCCATCCATGCCCTAAATGATGTCTAAATTCAACAGATCACACAGAAAACACTTGAGTAATAAAGCTGTGGCTACCTGCTCTGATCCTAGTGGATGAAAAAGCAGGCCTGTTGGCAGACAAGGCCAGGCAAGCTTGCAGGCCTAGGCCTCAAAATGGCCACCAGCCACATGGCCAGGCCCAACTACATCACAAAGGCCACCCCAAAAAACACACTTCCCCAACTCAATCCAATGCCATCCATGCCCTAAATGATGTCTAAATTCAACAGATCACACAGAAAACACTTGATTAATAAAGCTGTGGCTACTGCTCTGATCCTAGTGGATGAAAAAGCAGGCCTGTTGGCAGACAAGGCCAGGCAAGCTTGCAGGCCTAGGCCTCAAAATGGCCACCAGCCACATGGCCAGGCCCAACAACATCACAAAGGCCACCCCAAAAAACACACTTCCCCAACTCAATCCAATGCCATCCATGCCCTAAATGATGTCTAAATTCAACAGATCACACAGAAAACACTTGATTAATAAAGCTGTGGCTACCTGCTCTGATCCTAGTGGATGAAAAAGCAGGCCTGTTGGCAGACAAGGCCAGGCAAGCTTGCAGGCCTAGGCCTCAAAATGGCCACCAGCCACATGGCCAGGCCCAACAACATCACAAAGGCCACCCCTAAAAAACACACTTCCCCAACTCAATCCAATGACATCCATGCCCTAAATGATGTCTAAATTCAACAGATCACACAGAAAACACTTGATTAATAAAGCTGTGGATACCTGCTCCGATCCTAGTGGATGAAAAAGCAGGCCTGTTGGCAGACAAGGCCAGGCAAGCTTGCAGGCCTAGGCCTCAAAATGGCCACCAGCCACATGGCCAGGCCCAACAACATCACAAAGGCCACCCCCAAAAAACACACTTCCCCTACTCAATCCAATGCCATCCATGCCCTAAATGATGTCTAAATTCAACAGATCACACAGAAAACACTTGATTAATAAAGCTGTGGCTACCTGCTCTGATCCTAGTGGATGAAAAAGCAGGCCTGTTGGCAGACAAGGCCAGGCAAGATTGCAGGCCTAGGCCTCAAAATGGCCACCAGCCAGATGGCCAGGCCCAACAACATCACAAAGGCCACCCCAAAAAACACACTTCCCCAACTCAATCCAATGCCATCCATGCCCTAAATGATGTCTAAATTCAACAGATCATACAGAAAACACTTGATTAATAAAGCTGTGGCTACCTGCTCTGATCCTAGTGGATGAAAAAGCAGGCCTGTTGGCAGACAAGGCCAGGCAAGCTTGCAGGCCTAGGCCTCAAAATGGCCACCAGCCACATGGCCAGGCCCAACAACATCACAAAGGCCACCCCCAAAAAACACACTTCCCCAACTCAATCCAATGCCATCCATGCCCTAAATGATGTCTAAATTCAACAGATCACACAGAAAACACTAGGGGTGGGCGGAATTTGCGGAATTAACCTTCGCAAATTATCGCGAGAATGTTTAAAATTATCGCAAACAAGCAGAAATATCGCGAAGATGCGGAAGTTTTTTTCCGGCATGTTCGCGAGATTTTCTGCATGGTTGCGGGTCGCCAACTTACCCATGTGGTTGCTTGCGGGCGCGGCCATCTTGTTTTGAGTTGTTCTCGCGGTGCATGATCGCGAGAAGAAAGACGTGATCGCGCGACGCATGACGTCACTGCGGGCGCGAACTGTCGCGAGACAGCGCAAATGGCTAAAAACAATACAACATCTCATGGAGAACGCGACCGGATCAAGAAAACTCGTCGGCGAACGCAGGGATTCAGGTAAGGCGATCGCGCGCGCGTGAGAATGTATCATTTTACAGCGCGAGCAAGAAACAAATTATCGCCAAGCTGCGGAAACCGGAATTTTTGACATTTTCGCGCTCTCCGCGGAACGCAAAAATGTCAAATTATCGCAATTTCCGCGAACGGAACGAAATTTTTGCCCAGGCCTAGAAAACACTTTATTAATAAAGCTGTGGCTACCTGCTCTGATCCTAGTGGATGAAAAAGCAGGCCTGTTGGCAGACAAGGCCAGGCAAGCTTGCAGGCCTAGGCCTCAAAATGGCCACGAGCCACATGGCCAGGCCCAACAACATCACAAAGGCCACCCCAAAAAACACACTTCCCCAACTCAATCCAATGCCATCCATGCCCTAAATGATGTCTAAATTCAACAGATCACACAGAAAACACTTGATTAATAAAGCTGTGGCTACCTGCTCTGATCCTAGTGGATGAAAAAGCAGGCCTGTTGGCAGACAAGGCCAGGCAAGCTTGCAGGCCTAGGCCTCAAAATGGCCACCAGCCACATGGCCAGGCCCAACAACATCACAAAGGCCACCCCAAAAAACACACTTCCCCAACTCAATCCAATGCCATCCATGCCCTAAATGATGTCTAAATTCAACAGATCACACAGAAAACACTTGATTAATAAAGCTGTGGCTACCTGCTCTGATCCTAGTGTATGAAAAAGCAGGCCTGTTCGCAGACAAGGCCAGGCAAGCTTGCAGGCCTAGGCCTCAAAATGGCCACCAGCCACATGGCCAGGCCCAACAACATCACAAAGGCCACCCCAAAAAACACACTTCCCCAACTCAATCCAATGCCATCCATGCCCTAAATGATGTCTAAATTAGGGGTGGGCGGAATTTGCGGAATTAACCTTCGCAAATTATCGCGAGAATGTTTAAAATTATCGCAAACAAGCAGAAATATCGCGAAGATGCGGAAGTTTTTTTCCGGCATGTTCGCGCGATTTTCTGCATGGTTGCGGGTCGCCAACTTACCCATGTGGCTGCTTGCGGGCGCGGCCATCTTGTTTTGAGTTGTTCTCGCGGTGCATGATCGCGAGAAGAAAGACGTGATCGCGCGACGCATGACGTCACTGCGGGCGCGAACTGTCGCGAGACAGCGCAAATGGCTAAAAACAATACAACATCTCATGGAGAACGCGACCGGATCAAGAAAACTTGTCGGCGAACGCAGGGATTCAGGTAAGGCGATCGCGCGCGCGCGAGAATGTATCATTTTACAGCGCGAGCAAGAAACAAATTATCGCCAAGCTGCGGAAACCGGAATTTTTGACATTTTCGCGCTCTCCGCGGAACGCAAAAATGTCAAATTATCGCAATTTCCGCGAACGGAACGAAATTTTTGCCCAGGCCTAGTCTAAATTCAACAGATCACACAGAAAACACTTGATTAATAAAGCTGTGGCTACCTGCTCTGATCCTAGTGGATGAAAAAGCAGGCCTGTTGGCAGACAAGGCCAGGCAAGCTTGCAGGCCTAGGCCTCAAAATGGCCACCAGCCACATGGCCAGGCCCAACAACATCACAAAGGCCACCCCAAAAGACACACTTCCCCAACTCAATCCAATGCCATCCATGCCCTAAATGGTGTCTAAATTCAACAGATCACACAGAAAACACTTGATTAATAAAGCTGTGGCTACCTGCTCTGATCCTAGTGGATGAAAAAGCAGGCCTGTTGGCAGACAAGGCCAGGCAAGCTTGCAGGCCTTGGCCTCAAAATGGCCACCAGCCACATGGCCAGGCCCAACAACATCACAAAGGCCACCCCAAAAAACACACTTCCCCAACTCAATCCAATGCCATCCATGCCCTAAATGATGTCTAAATTCAACAGATCACACAGAAAACACTTGATTAATAAAGCTGTGGCTACCTGCTCTGATCCCAGTGGATGAAAAAGCAGGCCTGTTGGCAGACAAGGCCAGGCAAGCTTGCAGGCCTAGGCCTCAAAATGGCCACCAGCCACATGGCCAGGCCCAACAACATCACAAAGGCCACGCCAAAAAACACACTTCCCCAACTCAATCCAATGCCATCCATGCCCTAAATGATGTCTAAATTCAACAGATCACACAGAAAACACTTGATTAATAAAGCTGTGGCTACCTGCTCTGATCCTAGTGGATGAAAAAGCAGGCCTGTTGGCAGACAAGGCCAGGCATGCTTGCAGGCCTAGGCCTCAAAATGGCCACCAGCCACATGGCCAGGCCCAACAACATCACAAAGGCCACCCCAAAAAACACACTTCCCCAACTCAATCCAATGCCATCCATGCCCTAAATGATGTCTAAATTCAACAGATCACACAGAAAACACTTGATTAATAAAGCTGTGGCTACCTGCTCTGATCCTAGTGGATGAAAAAGCAGGCCTGTTGGCAGACAAGGCCAGGCAAGCTTGCAGGCCTAGGCCTCAAAATGGCCACGAGCCACATGGCCAGGCCCAACAACATCACAAAGGCCACCCCAAAAAACACACTTCCCCAACTCAATCCAATGCCATCCATGCCCTAAATGATGTCTAAATTCAACAGATCACACAGAAAACACTTGATTAATAAAGCTGTGGCTACCTGCTCTGATCCTAGTGGATGAAAAAGCAGGCCTGTTGGCAGACAAGGCCAGGCAAGCTTGCAGGCCTAGGCCTCAAAATGGCCACCAGCCACATGGCCAGGCCCAACAACATCACAAAGGCCACCCCCAAAAAACACACTTCCCCTACTCAATCCAATGCCATCCATGCCCTAAATGATGTCTAAATTCAACAGATCACACAGAAAACACTTGATTAATAAAGCTGTGGCTACCTGCTCTGATCCTAGTGGATGAAAAAGCAGGCCTGTTGGCAGACAAGGCCAGGCAAGATTGCAGGCCTAGGCCTCAAAATGGCCACCAGCCAGATGGCCAGGCCCAACAACATCACAAAGGCCACCCCAAAAAACACACTTCCCCAACTCAATCCAATGCCATCCATGCCCTAAATGATGTCTAAATTCAACAGATCATACAGAAAACACTTGATTAATAAAGCTGTGGCTACCTGCTCTGATCCTAGTGGATGAAAAAGCAGGCCTGTTGGCAGACAAGGCCAGGCAAGCTTGCAGGCCTAGGCCTCAAAATGGCCACCAGCCACATGGCCATTCCCAACAACATCACAAAGGCCACCCCCAAAAAACACACTTCCCCAACTCAATCCAATGCCATCCATGCCCTAAATGATGTCTAAATTCAACAGATCACACAGAAAACACTTTATTAATAAAGCTGTGGCTACCTGCTCTGATCCTAGTGGATGAAAAAGCAGGCCTGTTGGCAGACAAGGCCAGGCAAGCTTGCAGGCCTAGGCCTCAAAATGGCCACGAGCCACATGGCCAGGCCCAACAACATCACAAAGGCCACCCCAAAAAACACACTTCCCCAACTCAATCCAATGCCATCCATGCCCTAAATGATGTCTAAATTCAACAGATCACACAGAAAACACTTGATTAATAAAGCTGTGGCTACCTGCTCTGATCCTAGTGGATGAAAAAGCAGGCCTGTTGGCAGACAAGGCCAGGCAAGCTTGCAGGCCTAGGCCTCAAAATGGCCACCAGCCACATGGCCAGGCCCAACAACATCACAAAGGACACCCCCAAAAAACACACTTCCCCAACTCAATCCAATGCCATCCATGCCCTAAATGATGTCTAAATTCAACAGATCACACAGAAAACACTTGATTAATAAAGCTGTGGCTACCTGCTCTGATCCTAGTGGATGAAAAAGCAGGCCTGTTCGCAGACAAGGCCAGGCAAGCTTGCAGGCCTAGGCCTCAAAATGGCCACCAGCCACATGGCCAGGCCCAACAACATCACAAAGGCCACCCCAAAAAACACACTTCCCCAACTCAATCCAATGCCATCCATGCCCTAAATGATGTCTAAATTCAACAGATCACACAGAAAACACTTGATTAATAAAGCTGTGGCTACCTGCTCTGATCCTAGTGTATGAAAAAGCAGGCCTGTTGGCAGACAAGGCCAGGCAAGCTTGCAGGCCTAGGCCTCAAAATGGCCACCAGCCACATGGCCAGGCCCAACAACATCACAAAGGCCACCCCAAAAAACACACTTCCCCAACTCAATCCAATGCCATCCATGCCCTAAATGATGTCTAAATTCAACAGATCACACAGAAAACACTTGATTAATAAAGCTGTGGCTACCTGCTCTGATCCTAGTGGATGAAAAAGCAGGCCTGTTGGCAGACAAGGCCAGGCAAGCTTGCAGGCCTAGGCCTCAAAATGGCCACCAGCCACATGGCCAGGCCCAACAACATCACAAAGGCCACCCCAAAAGACACACTTCCCCAACTCAATCCAATGCCATCCATGCCCTAAATGGTGTCTAAATTCAACAGATCACACAGAAAACACTTGATTAATAAAGCTGTGGCTACCTGCTCTGATCCTAGTGGATGAAAAAGCAGGCCTGTTGGCAGACAAGGCCAGGCAAGCTTGCAGGCCTAGGCCTCAAAATGGCCACCAGCCACATGGCCAGGCCCAACAACATCACAAAGGCCACCCCAAAAAACACACTTCCCCAACTCAATCCAATGCCATCCATGCCCTAAATGATGTCTAAATTCAACAGATCACACAGAAAACACTTGATTAATAAAGCTGTGGCTACCTGCTCTGATCCCAGTGGATGAAAAAGCAGGCCTGTTGGCAGACAAGGCCAGGCAAGCTTGCAGGCCTAGGCCTCAAAATGGCCACCAGCCACATGGCCAGGCCCAACAACATCACAAAGGCCACCCCAAAAAACACACTTCCCCAACTCAATCCAATGCCATCCATGCCCTAAATGATGTCTAAATTCAACAGATCACACAGAAAACACTTGATTAATAAAGCTGTGGCTACCTGCTCTGATCCTAGTGGATGAAAAAGCAGGCCTGTTGGCAGACAAGGCCAGGCAAGCTTGCAGGCCTAGGCCTCAAAATGGCCACCAGCCACATGGCCAGGCCCAACAACATCACAAAGGCCACCCCAAAAAACACACTTCCCCAACTCAATCCAATGCCATCCATGCCCTAAATGATGTCTAAATTCAACAGATCACACAGAAAACACTTGATTAATAAAGCTGTGGCTACCTGCTCTGATCCTAGTGGATGAAAACGCAGGCCTGTTGGCAGACAAGGCCAGGCAAGCTTGCAGGCCTAGGCCTCAAAATGGCCACCAGCCACATGGCCAGGCCCAACAACATCACAAAGGCCACCCCAAAAAACACACTTCCCCAACTCAATCCAATGCCATCCATGCCCTAAATGATGTCTAAATTCAACAGATCACACAGAAAACACTTGATTAATAAAGCTGTGGCTACCTGCTCTGATCCTAGTGGATGAAAAAGCAGGCCTGTTGGCAGACAAGGCCAGGCAAGCTTGCAGGCCTAGGCCTCAAAATGGCCACCAGCCACATGGCCAGGCCCAACAACATCACAAAGGCCACCCCCAAAAAACACACTTCCCCAACTCAATCCAATGCCATCCATGCCCTAAATGATGTCTAAATTCAACAGATCACACAGAAAACACTTGATTAATAAAGCTGTGGCTACCTGCTCTGATCCTAGTGGATGAAAAAGCAGGCCTGTTGGCAGACAAGGCCAGGCAAGATTGCAGGCCTAGGCCTCAAAATGGCCACTAGCCACATGGCCAGGCCCAACAACATCACAAAGGCCACCCCCAAAAAACACACTTCCCCAACTCAATCCAATGCCATCCATGCCCTAAATGATGTCTAAATTCAACAGATCACACAGAAAACACTTGATTAATAAAGCTGTGGCTACCTGCTCTGATCCTAGTGGATGAAAAAGCAGGCCTGTTGGCAGACAAGGCCAGGCAAGCTTGCAGGCCTAGGCCTCAAAATGGCCACCAGCCACGTGGCCAGGCCCAACAACATCACAAAGGCCACCCCAAAAAACACACTTCCCCAACTCAATCCAATGCCATCCATGCCCTAAATGATGTCTAAATTCAACAGATCACACAGAAAACAATTGATTAATAAAGCTGTGGCTACCTGCTCTGATCCTAGTGGATGAAAAAGCAGGCCTGTTGGCAGACAAGGCCAGGCAAGCTTGCAGGCCTAGGCCTCAAAATGGCCACCAGCCACATGGCCAGGCCCAACAACATCGAAAAGGCCACCCCCAAAAAACACACTTCCCCAACTCAATCCAATGCCATCCATGCCCTAAATGATGTCTAAATTCAGCAGATCACACAGAAAACACTTGATTAATAAAGCTGTGGATACCTGCTCCAATCCTAGTGGATGAAAAAGCAGGCCTGTTGGCAGACAAGGCCAGGCAAGCTTGCAGGCCTAGGCCTCAAAATGGCCACCAGCCACATGGCCAGGCCCAACAACATCACAAAGGCCACCCCCAAAAAACACACTTCCCCTACTCAATCCAATGCCATCCATGCCCTAAATGATGTCTAAATTCAACAGATCACACAGAAAACACTTGATTAATAAAGCTGTGGCTACCTGCTCTGATCCTAGTGGATGAAAAAGCAGGCCTGTTGGCAGACAAGGCCAGGCAAGATTGCAGGCCTAGGCCTCAAAATGGCCACCAGCCACATGGCCAGGCCCCACAACATCACAAAGGCCACCCCCAAAAAACACACTTCCCCAACTCAATCCAATGCCATCCATGCCCTAAATGATGTCTAAATTCAACAGATCACACAGAAAACACTTGATTAATAAAGCTGTGGCTACCTGCTCTGATCCTAGTGGATGAAAAAGCAGGCCTGTTGGCAGACAAGGCCAGGCAAGCTTGCAGGCCTAGGCCTCAAAATGGCCACCAGCCACATGGCCAGGCCCAACATCACAAAGGCCACCCCCAAAAAACACACTTCCCCAACTCAATCCAATGCCATCCATGCCCTAAATGATGTCTAAATTCAACAGATCACACAGAAAACACTTGATTAATAAAGCTGTGGCTACCTGCTCTGATCCTAGTGGATGAAAAAGCAGGCCTGTTGGCAGACAAGGCCAGGCAAGCTTGCAGGCCTAGGCCTCAAAATGGCTACCAGCCACATGGCCAGGCCCAACAACATCACAAAGGCCACCCCCAAAAAACACACTTCCCCAACTCAATCCAATGCCATCCATGCCCTAAATGATGTCTAAATTCAACAGATCACACAGAAAACACTTGATTAATAAAGCTGTGGCTACCTGCTCTGATCCTAGTGGATGAAAAAGTAGGCCTGTTGGCAGACAAGGCCAGGCAAGATTGCAGGCCTAGGCCTCAAAATGGCCACCAGCCACATGGCCAGGCCCAACAACATCACAAAGGCCACCCCCAAAAAACACACTTCCCCAACTCAATCCAATGCCATCCGTGCCCTAAATGATGTATAAATTCAACAGATCACACAGAAAACGCTTGATTAATAAAGCTGTGGCTACCTGCTCTGATCCTAGTGGATGAAAAAGCAGGCCTGTTGGCAGACAAGGCCAGGCAAGCTTGCAGGCCTAGGTCTCAAAATGGCCACCAGCCACATGGCCAGGCCCAACAACATCACAAAGGCCACCCCAAAAAACACACTTCCCCAACTCAATCCAATGCCATCCATGCCCTAAATGATGTCTAAATTCAACAGATCACACAGAAAACACTTGATTAATAAAGCTGTGGCTACCTGCTCTGATCCTAGTGGATGAAAAAGCAGGCCTGTTGGCAGACAAGGCCAGGCAAGCTTGCAGGCCTAGGCCTCAAAATGGCCACCGGCCACATGGCCAGGCCCAACAACATCACAAAGGCCACCCCAAAAAACACACTTCCCCAACTCAATCCAATGCCATCCATGCCCTAAATGATGTCTAAATTCAACAGATCACACAGAAAACACTTGATTAATAAAGCTGTGGCTACCTGCTCTGATCCTAGTGGATGAAAAAGCAGGCCTGTTGGCAGACAAGGCCAGGCAAGCTTGCAGGCCTAGGCCTCAAAATGGCCACCAGCCACATGGCCAGGCCCAACAACATCACAAAGGCCACCCCAAAAAACACACTTCCCCAACTCAATCCAATGCCATCCATGCCCTAAATGATGTCCAAATTCAACAGATCACACAGAAAACACTTGATTAATAAAGCTGTGGCTACCTGCTCTGATCCTAGTGCATGAAAAAGCAGGCTTGTTGGCAGACAAGGCCAGGCAAGCTTGCAGGCCTAGGCCTCAAAATGGCCACCATCCACATGGCCAGGCCCAACAACATCACAAAGGCCACCCCAAAAAACACACTTCCCCAACTCAATCCAATGCCATCCATGCCCTAAATGATGTCTAAATTCAACAGATCACACAGACAACACTTGATTAATAAAGCTGTGGCTACCTGCTCTGATCCTAGTGGATGAAAAAGCAGGCCTGTTGGCAGACAAGGCCAGGCAAGCTTGCAGGCCTAGGCCTCAAAATGGCCAACGGCCACATGGCCAGGCCCAACAACATCACAAAGGCCACCCCAAACAACACACTTCCCCAACTCAATCCAATGCCATCCATGTCCTAAATGATGTCTAAATTCAACAGATCACACAGAAAACACTTGATTAATAAAGCTGTGGCTACCTGCTCTGATCCTAGTGGATGAAAAAGCAGGCCTGTTGGCAGACAAGGCCAGGCAAGCTTGCAGGCCTAGGCCTCAAAATGGCCACCGGCCACATGGCCAGGCCCAACAACATCACAAAGGCCACCCCAAAAAACACACTTCCCCAACTCAATCCAATGCCATCCATGCCCTAAATGATGTCTAAATTCAACAGATCACACAGAAAACACTTGATTAATAAAGCTGTGGCTACCTGCTCTGATCCTAGTGGATGAAAAAGCAGGCCTGTTGGCAGACAAGGCCAGGCAAGCTTGCAGGCCTAGGCCTCAAAATGGCCACCAGCCACATGGCCAGGCCCAACAACATCACAAAGGCCACCCCAAAAAACACACTTCCCCAACTCAATCCAATGCCGTCCATGCCACTAAATGATGTCTAAATTCAACAGATCACACAGAAAACACTTGATTAATAAAGCTGTGGCTACCTGCTCTGATCCCAGTGGATGAA
Source organism: Triturus cristatus (assembly GCF_964204655.1). Classification (NCBI taxonomy): domain Eukaryota; kingdom Metazoa; phylum Chordata; class Amphibia; order Caudata; family Salamandridae; genus Triturus; species Triturus cristatus. The sequence continues at coordinate 92,720 of NW_028188362.1, forward strand.
AAAGCAGGCCTGTTGGCAGACAAGGCCAGGCAAGCTTGCAGGCCTAGGCCTCAAAATGGCCACCAGCCACATGGCCAGGCCCAACAACATCACAAAGGCCACCCCAAAAAACACACTTCCCCAACTCAATCCAATGCCATCCATGCCCTAAATGATGTCTAAATTCAACAGATCACACAGAAAACACTTGATTAATAAAGCTGTGGCTACCTGCTCTGATCCTAGTGGATGAAAAAGCAGGCCTGTTGGCAGACAAGGCCAGGCAAGCTTGCAGGCCTAGGCCTCAAAATGGCCACCAGCCACATGGCCAGGCCCAACAACATCACAAAGGCCACCCCAAAAAACACACTTCCCCAACTCAATCCAATGCCATCCATGCCCTAAATGATGTCTAAATTCAACAGATCACACAGAAAACACTTGATTAATAAAGCTGTGGCTACCTGCTCTGATCCTAGTGGATGAAAAAGCAGGCCTGTTGGCAGACAAGGCCAGGCAAGCTTGCAGGCCCAGGCCTCAAAATGGCCACGAGCCACATGGCCAGGCCCAACAACATCACAAAGGCCACCCCAAAAAACACACTTCCCCAACTCAATCCAATGCCATCCATGCCCTAAATGATGTCTAAATTCAACAGATCACACAGAAAACACTTGATTAATAAAGCTGTGGCTACCTGCTCTGATCCTAGTGGATGAAAAAGCAGGCCTGTTGGCAGACAAGGCCAGGCAAGCTTGCAGGCCTAGGCCTCAAAATGGCCACCAGCCACATGGCCAGGCCCAACAACATCACAAAGGCCACCCCCAAAAAACACACTTCCCCAACTCAATCCAATGCCATCCATGCCCTAAATGATGTCTAAATTCAACAGATCACACAGAAAACACTTGATTAATAAAGCTGTGGCTACCTGCTCTGATCCTAGTGGATGAAAAAGCAGGCCTGTTGGCAGACAAGGCCAGGCAAGATTGCAGGCCTAGGCCTCAAAATGGCCACTAGCCATATGGCCAGGCCCAACAACATCACAAAGGCCACCCCCAAAAAACACACTTCCCCAACTCAATCCAATGCCATCCATGCCCTAAATGATGTCTAAATTCAACAGATCACACAGAAAACACTTGATTAATAAAGCTGTGGCTACCTGCTCTGATCCTAGTGGATGAAAAAGCAGGCCTGTTGGCAGACAAGGCCAGGCAAGCTTGCAGGCCTAGGCCTCAAAATGGCCACCAGCCACATGGCCAGGCCCAACAACATCACAAAGGCCACCCCAAAAAACACACTTCCCCAACTCAATCCAATGCCATCCATGCCCTAAATGATGTCTAAATTCAACAGATCACACAGAAAACAATTGATTAATAAAGCTGTGGCTACCTGCTCTGATCCTAGTGGATGAAAAAGCAGGCCTGTTGGCAGACAAGGCCAGGCAAGCTTGCAGGCCTAGGCCTCAAAATGGCCACCAGCCACATGGCCAGGCCCAACAACATCACAAAGGCCACCCCCAAAAAACACACTTCCCCAACTCAATCCAATGTTATCCATGCCCTAAATGATGTCTAAATTCAGCAGATCACACAGAAAACACTTGATTAATAAAGCTGTGGATACCTGCTCCAATCCTAGTGGATGAAAAAGCAGGCCTGTTGGCAGACAAGGCCAGGCAAGCTTGCAGGCCTAGGCCTCAAAATGGCCACCAGCCACATGGCCAGGCCCAACAACATCACAAAGGCCACCCCCAAAAAACACACTTCCCCTACTCAATCCAATGCCATCCATGCCCTAAATGATGTCTAAATTCAACAGATCACACAGAAAACACTTGATTAATAAAGCTGTGGCTACCTGCTCTGATCCTAGTGGATGAAAAAGCAGGCCTGTTGGCAGACAAGGCCAGGCAAGATTGCAGGCCTAGGCCTCAAAATGGCCACCAGCCACATGGCCAGGCCCAACAACATCACAAAGGCCACCCCAAAAAAACACACTTCCCCAACTCAATCCAATGCCATCCGTGCCCTAAATGATGTATAAATTCAACAGATCACACAGAAAACACTTGATTAGTAAAGCTGTGGCTACCTGCTCTGATCCTAGTGGATGAAAAAGCAGGCCTGTTGGCAGACAAGGCCAGGCAAGCTTGCAGGCCTAGGCCTCAAAATGGCCACCGGCCACATGGCCAGGCCCAACAACATCACAAAGGCCACCCCAAAAAACACACTTCCCCAACTCAATCCAATGCCATCCATGCCCTAAATGATGTCTAAATTCAACAGATCACACAGAAAACACTTGATTAATAAAGCTGTGGCTACCTGCTCTGATCCTAGTGGATGAAAAAGCAGGCCTGTTGGCAGACAAGGCCAGGCAAGCTTGCAGGCCTAGGCCTCAAAATGGCCACCAGCCACATGGCCAGGCCCAACAACATCACAAAGGCCACCCCAAAAAACACACTTCCCCAACTCAATCCAATGCCATCCATGCCCTAAATGATGTCTAAATTCAACAGATCACACAGAAAACACTTGATTAATAAAGCTGTGGCTACCTGCTCTGATCCTAGTGGATGAAAAAGCAGGCCTGTTGGCAGACAAGGCCAGGCAAGCTTGCAGGCCTAGGCCTCAAAATGGCCACCAGCCACATGGCCAGGCCCAACAACATCACAAAGGCCACCCCAAAAGACACACTTCCCCAACTCAATCCAATGCCATCCATGCCCTAAATGGTGTCTAAATTCAACAGATCACACAGAAAACACTTGATTAATAAAGCTGTGGCTACCTGCTCTGATCCTAGTGGATGAAAAAGCAGGCCTGTTGGCAGACAAGGCCAGGCAAGCTTGCAGGCCTAGGCCTCAAAATGGCCACCAGCCACATGGCCAGGCCCAACAACATCACAAAGGCCACCCCAAAAAACACACTTCCCCAACTCAATCCAATGCCATCCATGCCCTAAATGATGTCTAAATTCAACAGATCACACAGAAAACACTTGATTAATAAAGCTGTGGCTACCTGCTCTGATCCCAGTGGATGAAAAAGCAGGCCTGTTGGCAGACAAGGCCAGGCAAGCTTGCAGGCCTAGGCCTCAAAATGGCCACCAGCCACATGGCCAGGCCCAACAACATCACAAAGGCCACCCCAAAAAACACACTTCCCCAACTCAATCCAATGCCATCCATGCCCTAAATGATGTCTAAATTCAACAGATCACACAGAAAACACTTGATTAATAAAGCTGTGGCTACCTGCTCTGATCCTAGTGGATGAAAAAGCAGGCCTGTTGGCAGACAAGGCCAGGCAAGCTTGCAGGCCTAGGCCTCAAAATGGCCACCAGCCACATGGCCAGGCCCAACAACATCACAAAGGCCACCCCAAAAAACACACTTCCCCAACTCAATCCAATGCCATCCATGCCCTAAATGATGTCTAAATTCAACAGATCACACAGAAAACACTTGATTAATAAAGCTGTGGCTACCTGCTCTGATCCTAGTGGATGAAAACGCAGGCCTGTTGGCAGACAAGGCCAGGCAAGCTTGCAGGCCTAGGCCTCAAAATGGCCACCAGCCACATGGCCAGGCCCAACAACATCACAAAGGCCACCCCAAAAAACACACTTCCCCAACTCAATCCAATGCCATCCATGCCCTAAATGATGTCTAAATTCAACAGATCACACAGAAAACACTTGATTAATAAAGCTGTGGCTACCTGCTCTGATCCTAGTGGATGAAAAAGCAGGCCTGTTGGCAGACAAGGCCAGGCAAGCTTGCAGGCCTAGGCCTCAAAATGGCCACCAGCCACATGGCCAGGCCCAACAACATCACAAAGGCCACCCCCAAAAAACACACTTCCCCAACTCAATCCAATGCCATCCATGCCCTAAATGATGTCTAAATTCAACAGAGCACACAGAAAACACTTGATTAATAAAGCTGTGGCTACCTGCTCTGATCCTAGTGGATGAAAAAGCAGGCCTGTTGGCAGACAAGGCCAGGCAAGATTGCAGGCCTAGGCCTCAAAATGGCCACTAGCCACATGGCCAGGCCCAACAACATCACAAAGGCCACCCCCAAAAAACACACTTCCCCAACTCAATCCAATGCCATCCATGCCCTAAATGATGTCTAAATTCAACAGATCACACAGAAAACACTTGATTAATAAAGCTGTGGCTACCTGCTCTGATCCTAGTGGATGAAAAAGCAGGCCTGTTGGCAGACAAGGCCAGGCAAGCTTGCAGGCCTAGGCCTCAAAATGGCCACCAGCCACGTGGCCAGGCCCAACAACATCACAAAGGCCACCCCAAAAAACACACTTCCCCAACTCAATCCAATGCCATCCATGCCCTAAATGATGTCTAAATTCAACAGATCACACAGAAAACAATTGATTAATAAAGCTGTGGCTACCTGCTCTGATCCTAGTGGATGAAAAAGCAGGCCTGTTGGCAGACAAGGCCAGGCAAGCTTGCAGGCCTAGGCCTCAAAATGGCCACCAGCCACATGGCCAGGCCCAACAACATCGAAAAGGCCACCCCCAAAAAACACACTTCCCCAACTCAATCCAATGCCATCCATGCCCTAAATGATGTCTAAATTCAGCAGATCACACAGAAAACACTTGATTAATAAAGCTGTGGATACCTGCTCCAATCCTAGTGGATGAAAAAGCAGGCCTGTTGGCAGACAAGGCCAGGCAAGCTTGCAGGCCTAGGCCTCAAAATGGCCACCAGCCACATGGCCAGGCCCAACAACATCACAAAGGCCACCCCCAAAAAACACACTTCCCCTACTCAATCCAATGCCATCCATGCCCTAAATGATGTCTAAATTCAACAGATCACACAGAAAACACTTGATTAATAAAGCTGTGGCTACCTGCTCTGATCCTAGTGGATGAAAAAGCAGGCCTGTTGGCAGACAAGGCCAGGCAAGATTGCAGGCCTAGGCCTCAAAATGGCCACCAGCCACATGGCCAGGCCCCACAACATCACAAAGGCCACCCCCAAAAAACACACTTCCCCAACTCAATCCAATGCCATCCATGCCCTAAATGATGTCTAAATTCAACAGATCACACAGAAAACACTTGATTAATAAAGCTGTGGCTACCTGCTCTGATCCTAGTGGATGAAAAAGCAGGCCTGTTGGCAGACAAGGCCAGGCAAGCTTGCAGGCCTAGGCCTCAAAATGGCCACCAGCCACATGGCCAGGCCCAACATCACCAAGGCCACCCCCAAAAAACACACTTCCCCAACTCAATCCAATGCCATCCATGCCCTAAATGATGTCTAAATTCAACAGATCACACAGAAAACACTTGATTAATAAAGCTGTGGCTACCTGCTCTGATCCTAGTGGATGAAAAAGCAGGCCTGTTGGCAGACAAGGCCAGGCAAGCTTGCAGGCCTAGGCCTCAAAATGGCTACCAGCCACATGGCCAGGCCCAACAACATCACAAAGGCCACCCCCAAAAAACACACTTCCCCAACTCAATCCAATGCCATCCATGCCCTAAATGATGTCTAAATTCAACAGATCACACAGAAAACACTTGATTAATAAAGCTGTGGCTACCTGCTCTGATCCTAGTGGATGAAAAAGCAGGCCTGTTGGCAGACAAGGCCAGGCAAGCTTGCAGGCCTAGGCCTCAAAATGGCCACCAGCCACATGGCCAGGCCCAACAACATCACAAAGGCCACCCCAAAAAACACACTTCCCCAACTCAATCCAATGCCATCCATGCCCTAAATGATGTCTAAATTCAACAGATCACACAGAAAACACTTGATTAATAAAGCTGTGGCTACCTGCTCTGATCCTAGTGCATGAAAAAGCAGGCTTGTTGGCAGACAAGGCCAGGCAAGCTTGCAGGCCTAGGCCTCAAAATGGCCACCATCCACATGGCCAGGCCCAACAACATCACAAAGGCCACCCCAAAAAACACACTTCCCCAACTCAATCCAATGCCATCCATGCCCTAAATGATGTCTAAATTCAACAGATCACACAGACAACACTTGATTAATAAAGCTGTGGCTACCTGCTCTGATCCTAGTGGATGAAAAAGCAGGCCTGTTGGCAGACAAGGCCAGGCAAGCTTGCAGGCCTAGGCCTCAAAATGGCCAACGGCCACATGGCCAGGCCCAACAACATCACAAAGGCCACCCCAAACAACACACTTCCCCAACTCAATCCAATGCCATCCATGTCCTAAATGATGTCTAAATTCAACAGATCACACAGAAAACACTTGATTAATAAAGCTGTGGCTACCTGCTCTGATCCTAGTGGATGAAAAAGCAGGCCTGTTGGCAGACAAGGCCAGGCAAGCTTGCAGGCCTAGGCCTCAAAATGGCCACCGGCCACATGGCCAGGCCCAACAACATCACAAAGGCCACCCCAAAAAACACACTTCCCCAACTCAATCCAATGCCATCCATGCCCTAAATGATGTCTAAATTCAACAGATCACACAGAAAACACTTGATTAATAAAGCTGTGGCTACCTGCTCTGATCCTAGTGGATGAAAAAGCAGGCCTGTTGGCAGACAAGGCCAGGCAAGCTTGCAGGCCTAGGCCTCAAAATGGCCACCAGCCACATGGCCAGGCCCAACAACATCACAAAGGCCACCCCAAAAAACACACTTCCCCAACTCAATCCAATGCCGTCCATGCCACTAAATGATGTCTAAATTCAACAGATCACACAGAAAACACTTGATTAATAAAGCTGTGGCTACCTGCTCTGATCCCAGTGGATGAAAAAGCAGGCCTGTTGGCAGACAAGGCCAGGCAAGCTTGCAGGCCTAGGCCTCAAAATGGCCACCAGCCACATGGCCAGGCCCAACAACATCACAAAGGCCACCCCAAAAAACACACTTCCCCAACTCAATCCAATGCCATCCATGCCCTAAATGATGTCTAAATTCAACAGATCACACAGAAAACACTTGATTAATAAAGCTGTGGCTACCTGCTCTGATCCTAGTGGATGAAAAAGCAGGCCTGTTGGCAGACAAGGCCAGGCAAGCTTGCAGGCCTAGGCCTCAAAATGGCCACCAGCCACATGGCCAGGCCCAACAACATCACAAAGGCCACCCCAAAAAACACACTTCCCCAACTCAATCCAATGCCATCCATGCCCTAAATGATGTCTAAATTCAACAGATCACACAGAAAACACTTGATTAATAAAGCTGTGGCTACCTGCTCTGATCCTAGTGGATGAAAAAGCAGGCCTGTTGGCAGACAAGGCCAGGCAAGCTTGCAGGCCCAGGCCTCAAAATGGCCACGAGCCACATGGCCAGGCCCAACAACATCACAAAGGCCACCCCAAAAAACACACTTCCCCAACTCAATCCAATGCCATCCATGCCCTAAATGATGTCTAAATTCAACAGATCACACAGAAAACACTTGATTAATAAAGCTGTGGCTACCTGCTCTGATCCTAGTGGATGAAAAAGCAGGCCTGTTGGCAGACAAGGCCAGGCAAGCTTGCAGGCCTAGGCCTCAAAATGGCCACCAGCCACATGGCCAGGCCCAACAACATCACAAAGGCCACCCCCAAAAAACACACTTCCCCAACTCAATCCAATGCCATCCATGCCCTAAATGATGTCTAAATTCAACAGATCACACAGAAAACACTTGATTAATAAAGCTGTGGCTACCTGCTCTGATCCTAGTGGATGAAAAAGCAGGCCTGTTGGCAGACAAGGCCAGGCAAGATTGCAGGCCTAGGCCTCAAAATGGCCACTAGCCATATGGCCAGGCCCAACAACATCACAAAGGCCACCCCCAAAAAACACACTTCCCCAACTCAATCCAATGCCATCCATGCCCTAAATGATGTCTAAATTCAACAGATCACACAGAAAACACTTGATTAATAAAGCTGTGGCTACCTGCTCTGATCCTAGTGGATGAAAAAGCAGGCCTGTTGGCAGACAAGGCCAGGCAAGCTTGCAGGCCTAGGCCTCAAAATGGCCACCAGCCACATGGCCAGGCCCAACAACATCACAAAGGCCACCCCAAAAAACACACTTCCCCAACTCAATCCAATGCCATCCATGCCCTAAATGATGTCTAAATTCAACAGATCACACAGAAAACAATTGATTAATAAAGCTGTGGCTACCTGCTCTGATCCTAGTGGATGAAAAAGCAGGCCTGTTGGCAGACAAGGCCAGGCAAGCTTGCAGGCCTAGGCCTCAAAATGGCCACCAGCCACATGGCCAGGCCCAACAACATCACAAAGGCCACCCCCAAAAAACACACTTCCCCAACTCAATCCAATGTTATCCATGCCCTAAATGATGTCTAAATTCAGCAGATCACACAGAAAACACTTGATTAATAAAGCTGTGGATACCTGCTCCAATCCTAGTGGATGAAAAAGCAGGCCTGTTGGCAGACAAGGCCAGGCAAGCTTGCAGGCCTAGGCCTCAAAATGGCCACCAGCCACATGGCCAGGCCCAACAACATCACAAAGGCCACCCCCAAAAAACACACTTCCCCTACTCAATCCAATGCCATCCATGCCCTAAATGATGTCTAAATTCAACAGATCACACAGAAAACACTTGATTAATAAAGCTGTGGCTACCTGCTCTGATCCTAGTGGATGAAAAAGCAGGCCTGTTGGCAGACAAGGCCAGGCAAGATTGCAGGCCTAGGCCTCAAAATGGCCACCAGCCACATGGCCAGGCCCCACAACATCACAAAGGCCACCCCCAAAAAACACACTTCCCCAACTCAATCCAATGCCATCCATGCCCTAAATGATGTCTAAATTCAACAGATCACACAGAAAACACTTGATTAATAAAGCTGTGGCTACCTGCTCTGATCCTAGTGGATGAAAAAGCAGGCCTGTTGGCAGACAAGGCCAGGCAAGCTTGCAGGCCTAGGCCTCAAAATGGCCACCAGCCACATGGCCAGGCCCAACAACATCACAAAGGCCACCCCCAAAAAACACACTTCCCCAACTCAATCCAATGCCATCCATGCCCTAAATGATGTCTAAATTCAACAGATCACACAGAAAACACTTGATTAATAAAGCTGTGGCTACCTGCTCTGATCCTAGTGGATGAAAAAGCAGGCCTGTTGGCAGACAAGGCCAGGCAAGCTTGCAGGCCTAGGCCTCAAAATGGCCACCGGCCACATGGCCAGGCCCAACAACATCACAAAGGCCACCCCAAAAAACACACTTCCCCAACTCAATCCAATGCCATCCATGCCCTAAATGATGTCTAAATTCAACAGATCACACAGAAAACACTTGATTAATAAAGCTGTGGCTACCTGCTCTGATCCTAGTGGATGAAAAAGCAGGCCTGTTGGCAGACAAGGCCAGGCAAGCTTGCAGGCCTAGGCCTCAAAATGGCCACCAGCCACATGGCCAGGCCCAACAACATCACAAAGGCCACCCCAAAAAACACACTTCCCCCAACTCAATCCAATGCCGTCCATGCCACTAAATGATGTCTAAATTCAACAGATCACACAGAAAACACTTGATTAATAAAGCTGTGGCTACCTGCTCTGATCCTAGTGGATGAAAAAGCAGGCCTGTTGGCAGACAAGGCCAGGCAAGCTTGCAGGCCTAGGCCTCAAAATGGCCACCAGCCACATGGCCAGGCCCAACAACATCACAAAGGCCACCCCCAAAAAACACACTTCCCCAACTCAATCCAATGCCATCCATGCCCTAAATGATGTCTAAATTCAACAGATCACACAGAAAACACTTGATTAATAAAGCTGTGGCTACCTGCTCTGATCCTAGTGGATGAAAAAGCAGGCCTGTTGGCAGACAAGGCCAGGCAAGCTTGCAGGCCTAGGCCTCAAAATGGCCACCAGCCACATGGCCAGGCCCAACAACATCACAAAGGCCACCCCCAAACAACACACTTCCCTAACTCAATCCAATGCCATCCATGCCCTAAATGATGTCTAAATTCAACAGATCACACAGAAAACACTTGATTAATAATGCTGTGGCTACCTGCTCTGATCCTAGTGGATGAAAAAGCAGGCCTGTTGGCAGACAAGGCCAGGCAAGCTTGCAGGCCTAGGCCTCAAAATGGCCACCAGCCACATGGCCAGGCCCAACAACATCACAAAGGCCACCCCCAAAAAACACACTTCCCCAACTCAATCCAATGCCATCCATGCCCTAAATGATGTCTAAATTCAACAGATCACACAGAAAACACTTGATTAATAAAGCTGTGGCTACCTGCTCTGATCCTAGTGGATGAAAAAGCAGGCCTGTTGGCAGACAAGGCCAGGCAAGCTTGCAGGCCTAGGCCTCAAAATGGCCACCAGCCACATGGCCAGGCCCAACAACATCACAAAGGCCACCCCAAAAAACACACTTCCCCAACTCAATCCAATGCCGTCCATGCCACTAAATGATGTCTAAATTCAACAGATCACACAGAAAACACTTGATTAATAAAGCTGTGGCTACCTGCTCTGATCCTAGTGGATGAAAAAGCAGGCCTGTTTGCAGACAAGGCCAGGCAAGCTTGCAGGCCTAGGCCTCAAAATGGCCACCAGCCACATGGCCAGGCCCAACAACATCACAAAGGCCACCCCCAAAAAACACACTTCCCCAACTCAATCCAATGCCATCCATGCCCTAAATGATGTCTAAATTCAACAGATCACACAGAAAACACTTGATTAATAAAGCTGTGGCTACCTGCTCTGATCCTAGTGGATGAAAAAGCAGGCCTGTTGGCAGACAAGGCCAGGCAAGCTTGCAGGCCTAGGCCTCAAAATGGCCACCAGCCACATGGCCAGGCCCAACAACATCACAAAGGCCACCCCCAAAAAACACACTTCCCCAACTCAATCCAATGCCATCCATGACCTAAATGATGTCTAAATTCAACAGATCACACAGAAAACACTTGATTAATAAAGCTGTGGCTACCTGCTCTGATCCTAGTGGATGAAAAAGCAGGCCTGTTGGCAGACAAGGCCAGGCAAGCTTGCAGGCCTAGGCCTCAAAATGGCCACCAGCCACATGGCCAGGCCCAACAACATCACAAAGTCCACCCCAAAAAACACACTTCCCCAACTCAATCCAATGCCATCCATGCCCTAAATGATGTCTAAATTCAACAGATCACACAGACAACACTTGATTAATAAAGCTGTGGCTACCTGCTCTGATCCTAGTGGATGAAAAAGCAGGCCTGTTGGCAGACAAGGCCAGGCAAGCTTGCAGGCCTAGGCCTCAAAATGGCCACCGGCCACATGGCCAGGCCCAACAACATCACAAAGGCCACCCCAAACAACACACTTCCCCAACTCAATCCAATGCCATCCATGCCCTAAATGATGTCTAAATTCAACAGATCACACAGAAAACACTTGATTAATAAAGCTGTGGCTACCTGCTTTGATCCTAGTGGATGAAAAAGCAGGCCTGTTGGCAGACAAGGCCAGGCAAGCTTGCAGTCCTAGGCCTCAAAATGGCCACCAGCCACATGGCCAGGCCCAACAACATCACAAAGGCCACCCCAAAAAACACACTTCCCCAACTCAATCCAATGCCATCCATGCCCTAAATGATGTCTAAATTCAACAGATCACACAGAAAACACTTGATTAATTAAGCTGTGGCTACCTGCTCTGATCCTAGTGGATGAAAAAGCAGGCCTGTTGGCATACAAGGCCAGGCAAGCTTGCAGGCCTAGGCCTCAAAATGGCCACCAGCCACATGGCCAGGCCCAACAACATCACAAAGGCCACCCCAAAAAACACACTTCCCCAACTCAATCCAATGCCGTCCATGCCACTAAATGATGTCTAAATTCAACAGATCACACAGAAAACACTTGATTAATAAAGCTGTGGCTACCTGCTCTGATCCTAGTGGATGAAAAAGCAGGCCTGTTGGCAGACAAGGCCAGGCAAGCTTGCAGGCCTAGGCCTCAAAATGGCCACCAGCCACATGGCCAGGCCCAACAACATCACAAAGGCCACCCCCAAAAAACACACTTCCCCAACTCAATCCAATGCCATCCATGCCCTAAATGATGTCTAAATTCAACAGATCACACAGAAAACACTTGATTAATAAAGCTGTGGCTACCTGCTCTGATCCTAGTGGATGAAAAAGCAGGCCTGTTGGCAGACAAGGCCAGGCAAGCTTGCAGGCCTAGGCCTCAAAATGGCCACCAGCCACATGGCCAGGCCTAACAACATCACAAAGGCCACCCCAAAAAACACACTTCCCCAACTCAATCCAATGCCATCCATGAGCTAAATGATGTCTAAATTCAACAGATCACACAGAAAACACTTGATTAATAAAGCTGTGGCTACCTGCTCTGATCCTAGTGGATGAAAAAGCAGGCCTGTTGGCAGACAAGGCCAGGCAAGCTTGCAGGCCTAGGCCTCAAAATGGCCACCAGCCACATGGCCAGGCCCAACAACATCACAAAGGCCACCCCAAAAAACACACTTCCCCAACTCAATCCAATGCCATCCATGCCCTAAATGATGTCTAAATTCAACAGATCACACAGACAACACTTGATTAATAAAGCTGTGGCTACCTGCTCTGATCCTAGTGGATGAAAAAGCAGGCCTGTTGGCAGACAAGGCCAGGCAAGCTTGCAGGCCTAGGCCTCAAAATGGCCACCGGCCACATGGCCAGGCCCAACAACATCACAAAGGCCACCCCAAACAACACACTTCCCCAACTCAATCCAATGCCATCCATGCCCTAAATGATGTCTAAATTCAACAGATCACACAGAAAACACTTGATTAATAAAGCTGTGGCTACCTGCTCTGATCCTAGTGGATGAAAAAGCAGGCCTGTTGGCAGACAAGGCCAGGCAAGCTTGCAGTCCTAGGCCTCAAAATGGCCACCAGCCACATGGCCAGGCCCAACAACATCACAAAGGCCACCCCAAAAAACAGACTTCCCCAACTCAATCCAATGCCGTCCATGCCCTAAATGATGTCTAAATTCAACAGATCACACAGAAAACACTTGATTAATAAAGCTGTGGCTACCTGCTCTGATCCTAGTGGATGAAAAAGCAGGCCTGTTGGCAGACAAGGCCAGGCAAGCTTGCAGGCCTAGGCCTCAAAATGGCCACCAGCCACATGGCCAGGCCCAACAACATCACAAAGGCCACCCCCAAAAAACACACTTCCCCAACTCAATCCAATGCCATCCATGCCCTAAATGATGTCTAAATTCAACAGATCACACAGAAAACACTTGATTAATAAAGCTGTGGCTACCTGCTCTGATCCTAGTGGATGAAAAAGCAGGCCTGTTGGCAGACAAGGCCAGGCAAGCTTGCAGGCCTAGGCCTCAAAATGGCCACCAGCCACATGGCCAGGCCCAACAACATCACAAAGGCCACCCCCAAACAACACACTTCCCTAACTCAATCCAATGCCATCCATGCCCTAAATGATGTCTAAATTCAACAGATCACACAGAAAACACTTGATTAATAAAGCTGTGGCTACCTGCTCTGATCCTAGTGGATGAAAAAGCAGGCCTGTTGGCAGACAAGGCCAGGCAAGCTTGCAGGCCTAGGCCTCAAAATGGCCACCAGCCACATGGCCAGGCCCAACAACATCACAAAGGCCACCCCCAAAAAACACACTTCCCCAACTCAATCCAATGCCATCCATGCCCTAAATGATGTCTAAATTCAACAGATCACACAGAAAACACTTGATTAATAAAGCTGTGGCTACCTGCTCTGATCCTAGTGGATGAAAAAGCAGGCCTGTTGGCAGACAAGGCCAGGCAAGCTTGCAGGCCTAGGCCTCAAAATGGCCACCAGCCACATGGCCAGGCCCAACAACATCACAAAGGCCACCCCAAAAAACACATTTCCCCAACTCAATCCAATGCCATCCATGCCCTAAATGAGGTCTAAATTCAACAGATCACACAGAAAACACTTGATTAATAAAGCTGTGGCTACCTGCTCTGATCCTAGTGGATGAAAAAGCAGGCCTGTTGGCAGACAAGGCCAGGCAAGCTTGCAGGCCTAGGCCTCAAAATGTCCACCAGCCACATGGCCAGGCCCAACAACATCACAAAGGCCACCCCCAAAAAACACACTTCCCCAACTCAATCCAATGCCATCCATGCCCTAAATGATGTCTAAATTCAACAGATCACACAGAAAACACTTGATTAATAAAGCTGTGGCTACCTGCTCTGATCCTAGTGGATGAAAAAGCAGGCCTGTTGGCAGACAAGGCCAGGCAAGCTTGCAGGCCTAGGCCTCAAAATGGCCACCGGCCACATGGCCAGGCCCAACAACATCACAAAGGCCACCCCAAAAAACACACTTCCCCAACTCAATCCAATGCCATCCATGCCCTAAATGATGTCTAAATTCAACAGATCACACAGAAAACACTTGATTAATAAAGCTGTGGCTACCTGCTCTGATCCTAGTGGATGAAAAAGCAGGCCTGTTGGCAGACAAGGCCAGGCAAGCTTGCAGGCCTAGGCCTCAAAATGGCCACCAGCCACATGGCCAGGCCCAACAACATCACAAAGGCCACCCCAAAAAACACACTTCCCCCAACTCAATCCAATGCCGTCCATGCCACTAAATGATGTCTAAATTCAACAGATCACACAGAAAACACTTGATTAATAAAGCTGTGGCTACCTGCTCTGATCCTAGTGGATGAAAAAGCAGGCCTGTTGGCAGACAAGGCCAGGCAAGCTTGCAGGCCTAGGCCTCAAAATGGCCACCAGCCACATGGCCAGGCCCAACAACATCACAAAGGCCACCCCCAAAAAACACACTTCCCCAACTCAATCCAATGCCATCCATGCCCTAAATGATGTCTAAATTCAACAGATCACACAGAAAACACTTGATTAATAAAGCTGTGGCTACCTGCTCTGATCCTAGTGGATGAAAAAGCAGGCCTGTTGGCAGACAAGGCCAGGCAAGCTTGCAGGCCTAGGCCTCAAAATGGCCACCAGCCACATGGCCAGGCCCAACAACATCACAAAGGCCACCCCCAAACAACACACTTCCCTAACTCAATCCAATGCCATCCATGCCCTAAATGATGTCTAAATTCAACAGATCACACAGAAAACACTTGATTAATAATGCTGTGGCTACCTGCTCTGATCCTAGTGGATGAAAAAGCAGGCCTGTTGGCAGACAAGGCCAGGCAAGCTTGCAGGCCTAGGCCTCAAAATGGCCACCAGCCACATGGCCAGGCCCAACAACATCACAAAGGCCACCCCCAAAAAACACACTTCCCCAACTCAATCCAATGCCATCCATGCCCTAAATGATGTCTAAATTCAACAGATCACACAGAAAACACTTGATTAATAAAGCTGTGGCTACCTGCTCTGATCCTAGTGGATGAAAAAGCAGGCCTGTTGGCAGACAAGGCCAGGCAAGCTTGCAGGCCTAGGCCTCAAAATGGCCACCAGCCACATGGCCAGGCCCAACAACATCACAAAGGCCACCCCAAAAAACACACTTCCCCAACTCAATCCAATGCCATCCATGCCCTAAATGAGGTCTAAATTCAACAGATCACACAGAAAACACTTGATTAATAAAGCTGTGGCTACCTGCTCTGATCCTAGTGGATGAAAAAGCAGGCCTGTTGGCAGACAAGGCCAGGCAAGCTTACAAGCCTAGGCCTCAAAATGTCCACCAGCCACATGGCCAGGCCCAACAACATCACAAAGGCCACCCCCAAAAAACACACTTCCCCAACTCAATCCAATGCCATCCATGCCCTAAATGATGTCTAAATTCAACAGATCACACAGAAAACACTTGATTAATAAAGCTGTGGCTACCTGCTCTGATCCTAGTGGATGAAAAAGCAGGCCTGTTGGCAGACAAGGCCAGGCAAGCTTGCAGGCCTAGGCCTCAAAATGGCCACCGGCCACATGGCCAGGCCCAACAACATCACAAAGGCCACCCCAAAAAACACACTTCCCCAACTCAATCCAATGCCATCCATGCCCTAAATGATGTCTAAATTCAACAGATCACACAGAAAACACTTGATTAATAAAGCTGTGGCTACCTGCTCTGATCCTAGTGGATGAAAAAGCAGGCCTGTTGGCAGACAAGGCCAGGCAAGCTTGCAGGCCTAGGCCTCAAAATGGCCACCAGCCACATGGCCAGGCCCAACAACATCACAAAGGCCACCCCAAAAAACACACTTCCCCAACTCAATCCAATGCCGTCCATGCCACTAAATGATGTCTAAATTCAACAGATCACACAGAAAACACTTGATTAATAAAGCTGTGGCTACCTGCTCTGATCCTAGTGGATGAAAAAGCAGGCCTGTTGGCAGACAAGGCCAGGCAAGCTTGCAGGCCTAGGCCTCAAAATGGCCACCAGCCACATGGCCAGGCCCAACAACATCACAAAGGCCACCCCCAAAAAACACACTTCCCCAACTCAATCCAATGCCATCCATGCCCTAAATGATGTCTAAATTCAACAGATCACACAGAAAACACTTGATTAATAAAGCTGTGGCTACCTGCTCTGATCCTAGTGGATGAAAAAGCAGGCCTGTTGGCAGACAAGGCCAGGCAAGCTTGCAGGCCTAGGCCTCAAAATGGCCACCAGCCACATGGCCAGGCCTAACAACATCACAAAGGCCACCCCAAAAAACACACTTCCCCAACTCAATCCAATGCCATCCATGAGCTAAATGATGTCTAAATTCAACAGATCACACAGAAAACACTTGATTAATAAAGCTGTGGCTACCTGCTCTGATCCTAGTGGATGAAAAAGCAGGCCTGTTGGCAGACAAGGCCAGGCAAGCTTGCAGGCCTAGGCCTCAAAATGGCCACCAGCCACATGGCCAGGCCCAACAACATCACAAAGGCCACCCCCAAAAAACACACTTCCCCAACTCAATCCAATGCCATCCATGCCCTAAATGATGTCTAAATTCAACAGATCACACAGAAAACACTTGATTAATAAAGCTGTGGCTACCTGCTCTGATCCTAGTGGATGAAAAAGCAGGCCTGTTGGCAGACAAGGCCAGGCAAGCTTGCAGGCCTAGGCCTCAAAATGGCCACCAGCCACATGGCCAGGCCTAACAACATCACAAAGGCCACCCCAAAAAACACACTTCCCCAACTCAATCCAATGCCATCCATGAGCTAAATGATGTCTAAATTCAACAGATCACACAGAAAACACTTGATTAATAAAGCTGTGGCTACCTGCTCTGATCCTAGTGGATGAAAAAGCAGGCCTGTTGGCAGACAAGGCCAGGCAAGCTTGCAGGCCTAGGCCTCAAAATGGCCACCAGCCACATGGCCAGGCCCAACAACATCACAAAGGCCACCCCAAAAAACACACTTCCCCAACTCAATCCAATGCCATCCATGCCCTAAATGATGTCTAAATTCAACAGATCACACAGACAACACTTGATTAATAAAGCTGTGGCTACCTGCTCTGATCCTAGTGGATGAAAAAGCAGGCCTGTTGGCAGACAAGGCCAGGCAAGCTTGCAGGCCTAGGCCTCAAAATGGCCACCGGCCACATGGCCAGGCCCAACAACATCACAAAGGCCACCCCAAACAACACACTTCCCCAACTCAATCCAATGCTATCCATGCCCTAAATGATGTCTAAATTCAACAGATCACACAGAAAACACTTGATTAATAAAGCTGTGGCTACCTGCTCTGATCCTAGTGGATGAAAAAGCAGGCCTGTTGGCAGACAAGGCCAGGCAAGCTTGCAGTCCTAGGCCTCAAAATGGCCACCAGCCACATGGCCAGGCCCAACAACATCACAAAGGCCACCCCAAAAAACAGACTTCCCCAACTCAATCCAATGCCGTCCATGCCCTAAATGATGTCTAAATTCAACAGATCACACAGAAAACACTTGATTAATAAAGCTGTGGCTACCTGCTCTGATCCTAGTGGATGAAAAAGCAGGCCTGTTGGCAGACAAGGCCAGGCAAGCTTGCAGGCCTAGGCCTCAAAATGGCCACCAGCCACATGGCCAGGCCCAACAACATCACAAAGGCCACCCCCAAAAAACACACTTCCCCAACTCAATCCAATGCCATCCATGCCCTAAATGATGTCTAAATTCAACAGATCACACAGAAAACACTTGATTAATAAAGCTGTGGCTACCTGCTCTGATCCTAGTGGATGAAAAAGCAGGCCTGTTGGCAGACAAGGCCAGGCAAGCTTGCAGGCCTAGGCCTCAAAATGGCCACCAGCCACATGGCCAGGCCCAACAACATCACAAAGGCCACCCCAAAAAACACACTTCCCCAACTCAATCCAATGCCGTCCATGCCACTAAATGATGTCTAAATTCAACAGATCACACAGAAAACACTTGATTAATAAAGCTGTGGCTACCTGCTCTGATCCTAGTGGATGAAAAAGCAGGCCTGTTGGCAGACAAGGCCAGGCAAGCTTGCAGGCCTAGGCCTCAAAATGGCCACCAGCCACATGGCCAGGCCCAACAACATCACAAAGGCCACCCCCAAAAAACACACTTCCCCAACTCAATCCAATGCCATCCATGCCCTAAATGATGTCTAAATTCAACAGATCACACAGAAAACACTTGATTAATAAAGCTGTGGCTACCTGCTCTGATCCTAGTGGATGAAAAAGCAGGCCTGTTGGCAGACAAGGCCAGGCAAGCTTGCAGGCCTAGGCCTCAAAATGGCCACCAGCCACATGGCCAGGCCTAACAACATCACAAAGGCCACCCCAAAAAACACACTTCCCCAACTCAATCCAATGCCATCCATGAGCTAAATGATGTCTAAATTCAACAGATCACACAGAAAACACTTGATTAATAAAGCTGTGGCTACCTGCTCTGATCCTAGTGGATGAAAAAGCAGGCCTGTTGGCAGACAAGGCCAGGCAAGCTTGCAGGCCTAGGCCTCAAAATGGCCACCAGCCACATGGCCAGGCCCAACAACATCACAAAGGCCACCCCCAAAAAACACACTTCCCCAACTCAATCCAATGCCATCCATGCCCTAAATGATGTCTAAATTCAACAGATCACACAGAAAACACTTGATTAATAAAGCTGTGGCTACCTGCTCTGATCCTAGTGGATGAAAAAGCAGGCCTGTTGGCAGACAAGGCCAGGCAAGCTTGCAGGCCTAGGCCTCAAAATGGCCACCAGCCACATGGCCAGGCCTAACAACATCACAAAGGCCACCCCAAAAAACACACTTCCCCAACTCAATCCAATGCCATCCATGAGCTAAATGATGTCTAAATTCAACAGATCACACAGAAAACACTTGATTAATAAAGCTGTGGCTACCTGCTCTGATCCTAGTGGATGAAAAAGCAGGCCTGTTGGCAGACAAGGCCAGGCAAGCTTGCAGGCCTAGGCCTCAAAATGGCCACCAGCCACATGGCCAGGCCCAACAACATCACAAAGGCCACCCCAAAAAACACACTTCCCCAACTCAATCCAATGCCATCCATGCCCTAAATGATGTCTAAATTCAACAGATCACACAGACAACACTTGATTAATAAAGCTGTGGCTACCTGCTCTGATCCTAGTGGATGAAAAAGCAGG
Source organism: Triturus cristatus (assembly GCF_964204655.1). Taxonomy (NCBI): domain Eukaryota; kingdom Metazoa; phylum Chordata; class Amphibia; order Caudata; family Salamandridae; genus Triturus; species Triturus cristatus. The sequence continues at coordinate 112,343 of NW_028188362.1, forward strand.
CCTGTTGGCAGACAAGGCCAGGCAAGCTTGCAGGCCTAGGCCTCAAAATGGCCACCGGCCACATGGCCAGGCCCAACAACATCACAAAGGCCACCCCAAACAACACACTTCCCCAACTCAATCCAATGCTATCCATGCCCTAAATGATGTCTAAATTCAACAGATCACACAGAAAACACTTGATTAATAAAGCTGTGGCTACCTGCTCTGATCCTAGTGGATGAAAAAGCAGGCCTGTTGGCAGACAAGGCCAGGCAAGCTTGCAGTCCTAGGCCTCAAAATGGCCACCAGCCACATGGCCAGGCCCAACAACATCACAAAGGCCACCCCAAAAAACAGACTTCCCCAACTCAATCCAATGCCGTCCATGCCCTAAATGATGTCTAAATTCAACAGATCACACAGAAAACACTTGATTAATAAAGCTGTGGCTACCTGCTCTGATCCTAGTGGATGAAAAAGCAGGCCTGTTGGCAGACAAGGCCAGGCAAGCTTGCAGGCCTAGGCCTCAAAATGGCCACCAGCCACATGGCCAGGCCCAACAACATCACAAAGGCCACCCCCAAAAAACACACTTCCCCAACTCAATCCAATGCCATCCATGCCCTAAATGATGTCTAAATTCAACAGATCACACAGAAAACACTTGATTAATAAAGCTGTGGCTACCTGCTCTGATCCTAGTGGATGAAAAAGCAGGCCTGTTGGCAGACAAGGCCAGGCAAGCTTGCAGGCCTAGGCCTCAAAATGGCCACCAGCCACATGGCCAGGCCCAACAACATCACAAAGGCCACCCCCAAACAACACACTTCCCTAACTCAATCCAATGCCATCCATGCCCTAAATGATGTCTAAATTCAACAGATCACACAGAAAACACTTGATTAATAAAGCTGTGGCTACCTGCTCTGATCCTAGTGGATGAAAAAGCAGGCCTGTTGGCAGACAAGGCCAGGCAAGCTTGCAGGCCTAGGCCTCAAAATGGCCACCAGCCACATGGCCAGGCCCAACAACATCACAAAGGCCACCCCCAAAAAACACACTTCCCCAACTCAATCCAATGCCATCCATGCCCTAAATGATGTCTAAATTCAACAGATCACACAGAAAACACTTGATTAATAAAGCTGTGGCTACCTGCTCTGATCCTAGTGGATGAAAAAGCAGGCCTGTTGGCAGACAAGGCCAGGCAAGCTTGCAGGCCTAGGCCTCAAAATGGCCACCAGCCACATGGCCAGGCCCAACAACATCACAAAGGCCACCCCAAAAAACACACTTCCCCAACTCAATCCAATGCCATCCATGCCCTAAATGAGGTCTAAATTCAACAGATCACACAGAAAACACTTGATTAATAAAGCTGTGGCTACCTGCTCTGATCCTAGTGGATGAAAAAGCAGGCCTGTTGGCAGACAAGGCCAGGCAAGCTTGCAGGCCTAGGCCTCAAAATGTCCACCAGCCACATGGCCAGGCCCAACAACATCACAAAGGCCACCCCCAAAAAACACACTTCCCCAACTCAATCCAATGCCATCCATGCCCTAAATGATGTCTAAATTCAACAGATCACACAGAAAACACTTGATTAATAAAGCTGTGGCTACCTGCTCTGATCCTAGTGGATGAAAAAGCAGGCCTGTTGGCAGACAAGGCCAGGCAAGCTTGCAGGCCTAGGCCTCAAAATGGCCACCGGCCACATGGCCAGGCCCAACAACATCACAAAGGCCACCCCAAAAAACACACTTCCCCAACTCAATCCAATGCCATCCATGCCCTAAATGATGTCTAAATTCAACAGATCACACAGAAAACACTTGATTAATAAAGCTGTGGCTACCTGCTCTGATCCTAGTGGATGAAAAAGCAGGCCTGTTGGCAGACAAGGCCAGGCAAGCTTGCAGGCCTAGGCCTCAAAATGGCCACCAGCCACATGGCCAGGCCCAACAACATCACAAAGGCCACCCCAAAAAACACACTTCCCCAACTCAATCCAATGCCGTCCATGCCACTAAATGATGTCTAAATTCAACAGATCACACAGAAAACACTTGATTAATAAAGCTGTGGCTACCTGCTCTGATCCTAGTGGATGAAAAAGCAGGCCTGTTGGCAGACAAGGCCAGGCAAGCTTGCAGGCCTAGGCCTCAAAATGGCCACCAGCCACATGGCCAGGCCCAACAACATCACAAAGGCCACCCCCAAAAAACACACTTCCCCAACTCAATCCAATGCCATCCATGCCCTAAATGATGTCTAAATTCAACAGATCACACAGAAAACACTTGATTAATAAAGCTGTGGCTACCTGCTCTGATCCTAGTGGATGAAAAAGCAGGCCTGTTGGCAGACAAGGCCAGGCAAGCTTGCAGGCCTAGGCCTCAAAATGGCCACCAGCCACATGGCCAGGCCCAACAACATCACAAAGGCCACCCCAAAAAACAGACTTCCCCAACTCAATCCAATGCCGTCCATGCCCTAAATGATGTCTAAATTCAACAGATCACACAGAAAACACTTGATTAATAAAGCTGTGGCTACCTGCTCTGATCCTAGTGGATGAAAAAGCAGGCCTGTTGGCAGACAAGGCCAGGCAAGCTTGCAGGCCTAGGCCTCAAAATGGCCACCAGCCACATGGCCAGGCCCAACAACATCACAAAGGCCACCCCCAAAAAACACACTTCCCCAACTCAATCCAATGCCATCCATGCCCTAAATGATGTCTAAATTCAACAGATCACACAGAAAACACTTGATTAATAAAGCTGTGGCTACCTGCTCTGATCCTAGTGGATGAAAAAGCAGGCCTGTTGGCAGACAAGGCCAGGCAAGCTTGCAGGCCTAGGCCTCAAAATGGCCACCAGCCACATGGCCAGGCCCAACAACATCACAAAGGCCACCCCAAAAAACACACTTCCCCAACTCAATCCAATGCCATCCATGCCCTAAATGATGTCTAAATTCAACAGATCACACAGAAAACACTTGATTAATAAAGCTGTGGCTACCTGCTCTGATCCTAGTGGATGAAAAAGCAGGCCTGTTGGCAGACAAGGCCAGGCAAGCTTGCAGGCCTAGGCCTCAAAATGGCCACCAGCCACATGGCCAGGCCCAACAACATCACAAAGGCCACCCCCAAACAACACACTTCCCTAACTCAATCCAATGCCATCCATGCCCTAAATGATGTCTAAATTCAACAGATCACACAGAAAACACTTGATTAATAAAGCTGTGGCTACCTGCTCTGATCCTAGTGGATGAAAAAGCAGGCCTGTTGGCAGACAAGGCCAGGCAAGCTTGCAGGCCTAGGCCTCAAAATGGCCACCAGCCACATGGCCAGGCCCAACAACATCACAAAGGCCACCCCCAAAAAACACACTTCCCCAACTCAATCCAATGCCATCCATGCCCTAAATGATGTCTAAATTCAACAGATCACACAGAAAACACTTGATTAATAAAGCTGTGGCTACCTGCTCTGATCCTAGTGGATGAAAAAGCAGGCCTGTTGGCAGACAAGGCCAGGCAAGCTTGCAGGCCTAGGCCTCAAAATGTCCACCAGCCACATGGCCAGGCCCAACAACATCACAAAGGCCACCCCCAAAAAACACACTTCCCCAACTCAATCCAATGCCATCCATGCCCTAAATGATGTCTAAATTCAACAGATCACACAGAAAACACTTGATTAATAAAGCTGTGGCTACCTGCTCTGATCCTAGTGGATGAAAAAGCAGGCCTGTTGGCAGACAAGGCCAGGCAAGCTTGCAGGCCTAGGCCTCAAAATGGCCACCGGCCACATGGCCAGGCCCAACAACATCACAAAGGCCACCCCAAAAAACACACTTCCCCAACTCAATCCAATGCCATCCATGCCCTAAATGATGTCTAAATTCAACAGATCACACAGAAAACACTTGATTAATAAAGCTGTGGCTACCTGCTCTGATCCTAGTGGATGAAAAAGCAGGCCTGTTGGCAGACAAGGCCAGGCAAGCTTGCAGGCCTAGGCCTCAAAATGGCCACCAGCCACATGGCCAGGCCCAACAACATCACAAAGGCCACCCCAAAAAACACACTTCCCCAACTCAATCCAATGCCGTCCATGCCACTAAATGATGTCTAAATTCAACAGATCACACAGAAAACACTTGATTAATAAAGCTGTGGCTACCTGCTCTGATCCTAGTGGATGAAAAAGCAGGCCTGTTGGCAGACAAGGCCAGGCAAGCTTGCAGGCCTAGGCCTCAAAATGGCCACCAGCCACATGGCCAGGCCCAACAACATCACAAAGGCCACCCCCAAAAAACACACTTCCCCAACTCAATCCAATGCCATCCATGCCCTAAATGATGTCTAAATTCAACAGATCACACAGAAAACACTTGATTAATAAAGCTGTGGCTACCTGCTCTGATCCTAGTGGATGAAAAAGCAGGCCTGTTGGCAGACAAGGCCAGGCAAGCTTGCAGGCCTAGGCCTCAAAATGGCCACCAGCCACATGGCCAGGCCCAACAACATCACAAAGGCCACCCCAAAAAACAGACTTCCCCAACTCAATCCAATGCCGTCCATGCCCTAAATGATGTCTAAATTCAACAGATCACACAGAAAACACTTGATTAATAAAGCTGTGGCTACCTGCTCTGATCCTAGTGGATGAAAAAGCAGGCCTGTTGGCAGACAAGGCCAGGCAAGCTTGCAGGCCTAGGCCTCAAAATGGCCACCAGCCACATGGCCAGGCCCAACAACATCACAAAGGCCACCCCCAAAAAACACACTTCCCCAACTCAATCCAATGCCATCCATGCCCTAAATGATGTCTAAATTCAACAGATCACACAGAAAACACTTGATTAATAAAGCTGTGGCTACCTGCTCTGATCCTAGTGGATGAAAAAGCAGGCCTGTTGGCAGACAAGGCCAGGCAAGCTTGCAGGCCTAGGCCTCAAAATGGCCACCAGCCACATGGCCAGGCCCAACAACATCACAAAGGCCACCCCCAAAAAACACACTTCCCCAACTCAATCCAATGCCATCCATGCCCTAAATGATGTCTAAATTCAACAGATCACACAGAAAACACTTGATTAATAAAGCTGTGGCTACCTGCTCTGATCCTAGTGGATGAAAAAGCAGGCCTGTTGGCAGACAAGGCCAGGCAAGCTTGCAGGCCTAGGCCTCAAAATGGCCACCAGCCACATGGCCAGGCCCAACAACATCACAAAGGCCACCCCAAAAAACACACTTCCCCAACTCAATCCAATGCCATCCATGCCCTAAATGAGGTCTAAATTCAACAGATCACACAGAAAACACTTGATTAATAAAGCTGTGGCTACCTGCTCTGATCCTAGTGGATGAAAAAGCAGGCCTGTTGGCAGACAAGGCCAGGCAAGCTTGCAGGCCTAGGCCTCAAAATGTCCACCAGCCACATGGCCAGGCCCAACAACATCACAAAGGCCACCCCCAAAAAACACACTTCCCCAACTCAATCCAATGCCATCCATGCCCTAAATGATGTCTAAATTCAACAGATCACACAGAAAACACTTGATTAATAAAGCTGTGGCTACCTGCTCTGATCCTAGTGGATGAAAAAGCAGGCCTGTTGGCAGACAAGGCCAGGCAAGCTTGCAGGCCTAGGCCTCAAAATGGCCACCGGCCACATGGCCAGGCCCAACAACATCACAAAGGCCACCCCAAAAAACACACTTCCCCAACTCAATCCAATGCCATCCATGCCCTAAATGATGTCTAAATTCAACAGATCACACAGAAAACACTTGATTAATAAAGCTGTGGCTACCTGCTCTGATCCTAGTGGATGAAAAAGCAGGCCTGTTGGCAGACAAGGCCAGGCAAGCTTGCAGGCCTAGGCCTCAAAATGGCCACCAGCCACATGGCCAGGCCCAACAACATCACAAAGGCCACCCCAAAAAACACACTTCCCCAACTCAATCCAATGCCGTCCATGCCACTAAATGATGTCTAAATTCAACAGATCACACAGAAAACACTTGATTAATAAAGCTGTGGCTACCTGCTCTGATCCTAGTGGATGAAAAAGCAGGCCTGTTGGCAGACAAGGCCAGGCAAGCTTGCAGGCCTAGGCCTCAAAATGGCCACCAGCCACATGGCCAGGCCCAACAACATCACAAAGGCCACCCCCAAAAAACACACTTCCCCAACTCAATCCAATGCCATCCATGCCCTAAATGATGTCTAAATTCAACAGATCACACAGAAAACACTTGATTAATAAAGCTGTGGCTACCTGCTCTGATCCTAGTGGATGAAAAAGCAGGCCTGTTGGCAGACAAGGCCAGGCAAGCTTGCAGGCCTAGGCCTCAAAATGGCCACCAGCCACATGGCCAGGCCTAACAACATCACAAAGGCCACCCCAAAAAACACACTTCCCCAACTCAATCCAATGCCATCCATGAGCTAAATGATGTCTAAATTCAACAGATCACACAGAAAACACTTGATTAATAAAGCTGTGGCTACCTGCTCTGATCCTAGTGGATGAAAAAGCAGGCCTGTTGGCAGACAAGGCCAGGCAAGCTTGCAGGCCTAGGCCTCAAAATGGCCACCAGCCACATGGCCAGGCCCAACAACATCACAAAGGCCACCCCAAAAAACACACTTCCCCAACTCAATCCAATGCCATCCATGCCCTAAATGATGTCTAAATTCAACAGATCACACAGACAACACTTGATTAATAAAGCTGTGGCTACCTGCTCTGATCCTAGTGGATGAAAAAGCAGGCCTGTTGGCAGACAAGGCCAGGCAAGCTTGCAGGCCTAGGCCTCAAAATGGCCACCGGCCACATGGCCAGGCCCAACAACATCACAAAGGCCACCCCAAACAACACACTTCCCCAACTCAATCCAATGCCATCCATGCCCTAAATGATGTCTAAATTCAACAGATCACACAGAAAACACTTGATTAATAAAGCTGTGGCTACCTGCTCTGATCCTAGTGGATGAAAAAGCAGGCCTGTTGGCAGACAAGGCCAGGCAAGCTTGCAGTCCTAGGCCTCAAAATGGCCACCAGCCACATGGCCAGGCCCAACAACATCACAAAGGCCACCCCAAAAAACAGACTTCCCCAACTCAATCCAATGCCGTCCATGCCCTAAATGATGTCTAAATTCAACAGATCACACAGAAAACACTTGATTAATAAAGCTGTGGCTACCTGCTCTGATCCTAGTGGATGAAAAAGCAGGCCTGTTGGCAGACAAGGCCAGGCAAGCTTGCAGGCCTAGGCCTCAAAATGGCCACCAGCCACATGGCCAGGCCCAACAACATCACAAAGGCCACCCCCAAAAAACACACTTCCCCAACTCAATCCAATGCCATCCATGCCCTAAATGATGTCTAAATTCAACAGATCACACAGAAAACACTTGATTAATAAAGCTGTGGCTACCTGCTCTGATCCTAGTGGATGAAAAAGCAGGCCTGTTGGCAGACAAGGCCAGGCAAGCTTGCAGGCCTAGGCCTCAAAATGGCCACCAGCCACATGGCCAGGCCCAACAACATCACAAAGGCCACCCCCAAACAACACACTTCCCTAACTCAATCCAATGCCATCCATGCCCTAAATGATGTCTAAATTCAACAGATCACACAGAAAACACTTGATTAATAAAGCTGTGGCTACCTGCTCTGATCCTAGTGGATGAAAAAGCAGGCCTGTTGGCAGACAAGGCCAGGCAAGCTTGCAGGCCTAGGCCTCAAAATGGCCACCAGCCACATGGCCAGGCCCAACAACATCACAAAGGCCACCCCCAAAAAACACACTTCCCCAACTCAATCCAATGCCATCCATGCCCTAAATGATGTCTAAATTCAACAGATCACACAGAAAACACTTGATTAATAAAGCTGTGGCTACCTGCTCTGATCCTAGTGGATGAAAAAGCAGGCCTGTTGGCAGACAAGGCCAGGCAAGCTTGCAGGCCTAGGCCTCAAAATGGCCACCAGCCACATGGCCAGGCCCAACAACATCACAAAGGCCACCCCAAAAAACACACTTCCCCAACTCAATCCAATGCCATCCATGCCCTAAATGAGGTCTAAATTCAACAGATCACACAGAAAACACTTGATTAATAAAGCTGTGGCTACCTGCTCTGATCCTAGTGGATGAAAAAGCAGGCCTGTTGGCAGACAAGGCCAGGCAAGCTTGCAGGCCTAGGCCTCAAAATGTCCACCAGCCACATGGCCAGGCCCAACAACATCACAAAGGCCACCCCCAAAAAACACACTTCCCCAACTCAATCCAATGCCATCCATGCCCTAAATGATGTCTAAATTCAACAGATCACACAGAAAACACTTGATTAATAAAGCTGTGGCTACCTGCTCTGATCCTAGTGGATGAAAAAGCAGGCCTGTTGGCAGACAAGGCCAGGCAAGCTTGCAGGCCTAGGCCTCAAAATGGCCACCGGCCACATGGCCAGGCCCAACAACATCACAAAGGCCACCCCAAAAAACACACTTCCCCAACTCAATCCAATGCCATCCATGCCCTAAATGATGTCTAAATTCAACAGATCACACAGAAAACACTTGATTAATAAAGCTGTGGCTACCTGCTCTGATCCTAGTGGATGAAAAAGCAGGCCTGTTGGCAGACAAGGCCAGGCAAGCTTGCAGGCCTAGGCCTCAAAATGGCCACCAGCCACATGGCCAGGCCCAACAACATCACAAAGGCCACCCCAAAAAACACACTTCCCCAACTCAATCCAATGCCATCCATGCCCTAAATGATGTCTAAATTCAACAGATCACACAGACAACACTTGATTAATAAAGCTGTGGCTACCTGCTCTGATCCTAGTGGATGAAAAAGCAGGCCTGTTGGCAGACAAGGCCAGGCAAGCTTGCAGGCCTAGGCCTCAAAATGGCCACCAGCCACATGGCCAGGCCCAACAACATCACAAAGGCCACCCCCAAAAAACACACTTCCCCAACTCAATCCAATGCCATCCATGCCCTAAATGATGTCTAAATTCAACAGATCACACAGAAAACACTTGATTAATAAAGCTGTGGCTACCTGCTCTGATCCTAGTGGATGAAAAAGCAGGCCTGTTGGCAGACAAGGCCAGGCAAGCTTGCAGGCCTAGGCCTCAAAATGGCCACCAGCCACATGGCCAGGCCTAACAACATCACAAAGGCCACCCCAAAAAACACACTTCCCCAACTCAATCCAATGCCATCCATGAGCTAAATGATGTCTAAATTCAACAGATCACACAGAAAACACTTGATTAATAAAGCTGTGGCTACCTGCTCTGATCCTAGTGGATGAAAAAGCAGGCCTGTTGGCAGACAAGGCCAGGCAAGCTTGCAGGCCTAGGCCTCAAAATGGCCACCAGCCACATGGCCAGGCCCAACAACATCACAAAGGCCACCCCAAAAAACACACTTCCCCAACTCAATCCAATGCCATCCATGCCCTAAATGATGTCTAAATTCAACAGATCACACAGACAACACTTGATTAATAAAGCTGTGGCTACCTGCTCTGATCCTAGTGGATGAAAAAGCAGGCCTGTTGGCAGACAAGGCCAGGCAAGCTTGCAGGCCTAGGCCTCAAAATGGCCACCGGCCACATGGCCAGGCCCAACAACATCACAAAGGCCACCCCAAACAACACACTTCCCCAACTCAATCCAATGCCATCCATGCCCTAAATGATGTCTAAATTCAACAGATCACACAGAAAACACTTGATTAATAAAGCTGTGGCTACCTGCTCTGATCCTAGTGGATGAAAAAGCAGGCCTGTTGGCAGACAAGGCCAGGCAAGCTTGCAGTCCTAGGCCTCAAAATGGCCACCAGCCACATGGCCAGGCCTAACAACATCACAAAGGCCACCCCAAAAAACAGACTTCCCCAACTCAATCCAATGCCGTCCATGCCCTAAATGATGTCTAAATTCAACAGATCACACAGAAAACACTTGATTAATAAAGCTGTGGCTACCTGCTCTGATCCTAGTGGATGAAAAAGCAGGCCTGTTGGCAGACAAGGCCAGGCAAGCTTGCAGGCCTAGGCCTCAAAATGGCCACCAGCCACATGGCCAGGCCCAACAACATCACAAAGGCCACCCCCAAAAAACACACTTCCCCAACTCAATCCAATGCCATCCATGAGCTAAATGATGTCTAAATTCAACAGATCACACAGAAAACACTTGATTAATAAAGCTGTGGCTACCTGCTCTGATCCTAGTGGATGAAAAAGCAGGCCTGTTGGCAGACAAGGCCAGGCAAGCTTGCAGGCCTAGGCCTCAAAATGGCCACCAGCCACATGGCCAGGCCCAACAACATCACAAAGGCCACCCCAAAAAACACACTTCCCCAACTCAATCCAATGCCATCCATGCCCTAAATGATGTCTAAATTCAACAGATCACACAGACAACACTTGATTAATAAAGCTGTGGCTACCTGCTCTGATCCTAGTGGATGAAAAAGCAGGCCTGTTGGCAGACAAGGCCAGGCAAGCTTGCAGGCCTAGGCCTCAAAATGGCCACCGGCCACATGGCCAGGCCCAACAACATCACAAAGGCCACCCCAAAAAACACACTTCCCCAACTCAATCCAATGCCATCCATGCCCTAAATGATGTCTAAATTCAACAGATCACACAGACAACACTTGATTAATAAAGCTGTGGCTACCTGCTCTGATCCTAGTGGATGAAAAAGCAGGCCTGTTGGCAGACAAGGCCAGGCAAGCTTGCAGGCCTAGGCCTCAAAATGGCCACCAGCCACATGGCCAGGCCCAACAACATCACAAAGGCCACCCCCAAAAAACACACTTCCCCAACTCAATCCAATGCCATCCATGCCCTAAATGATGTCTAAATTCAACAGATCACACAGAAAACACTTGATTAATAAAGCTGTGGCTACCTGCTCTGATCCTAGTGGATGAAAAAGCAGGCCTGTTGGCAGACAAGGCCAGGCAAGCTTGCAGGCCTAGGCCTCAAAATGGCCACCAGCCACATGGCCAGGCCTAACAACATCACAAAGGCCACCCCAAAAAACACACTTCCCCAACTCAATCCAATGCCATCCATGAGCTAAATGATGTCTAAATTCAACAGATCACACAGAAAACACTTGATTAATAAAGCTGTGGCTACCTGCTCTGATCCTAGTGGATGAAAAAGCAGGCCTGTTGGCAGACAAGGCCAGGCAAGCTTGCAGGCCTAGGCCTCAAAATGGCCACCAGCCACATGGCCAGGCCCAACAACATCACAAAGGCCACCCCAAAAAACACACTTCCCCAACTCAATCCAATGCCATCCATGCCCTAAATGATGTCTAAATTCAACAGATCACACAGACAACACTTGATTAATAAAGCTGTGGCTACCTGCTCTGATCCTAGTGGATGAAAAAGCAGGCCTGTTGGCAGACAAGGCCAGGCAAGCTTGCAGGCCTAGGCCTCAAAATGGCCACCGGCCACATGGCCAGGCCCAACAACATCACAAAGGCCACCCCAAACAACACACTTCCCCAACTCAATCCAATGCCATCCATGCCCTAAATGATGTCTAAATTCAACAGATCACACAGAAAACACTTGATTAATAAAGCTGTGGCTACCTGCTCTGATCCTAGTGGATGAAAAAGCAGGCCTGTTGGCAGACAAGGCCAGGCAAGCTTGCAGTCCTAGGCCTCAAAATGGCCACCAGCCACATGGCCAGGCCCAACAACATCACAAAGGCCACCCCAAAAAACAGACTTCCCCAACTCAATCCAATGCCGTCCATGCCCTAAATGATGTCTAAATTCAACAGATCACACAGAAAACACTTGATTAATAAAGCTGTGGCTACCTGCTCTGATCCTAGTGGATGAAAAAGCAGGCCTGTTGGCAGACAAGGCCAGGCAAGCTTGCAGGCCTAGGCCTCAAAATGGCCACCAGCCACATGGCCAGGCCCAACAACATCACAAAGGCCACCCCCAAAAAACACACTTCCCCAACTCAATCCAATGCCATCCATGCCCTAAATGATGTCTAAATTCAACAGATCACACAGAAAACACTTGATTAATAAAGCTGTGGCTACCTGCTCTGATCCTAGTGGATGAAAAAGCAGGCCTGTTGGCAGACAAGGCCAGGCAAGCTTGCAGGCCTAGGCCTCAAAATGGCCACCAGCCACATGGCCAGGCCCAACAACATCACAAAGGCCACCCCCAAACAACACACTTCCCTAACTCAATCCAATGCCATCCATGCCCTAAATGATGTCTAAATTCAACAGATCACACAGAAAACACTTGATTAATAAAGCTGTGGCTACCTGCTCTGATCCTAGTGGATGAAAAAGCAGGCCTGTTGGCAGACAAGGCCAGGCAAGCTTGCAGGCCTAGGCCTCAAAATGGCCACCAGCCACATGGCCAGGCCCAACAACATCACAAAGGCCACCCCCAAAAAACACACTTCCCCAACTCAATCCAATGCCATCCATGCCCTAAATGATGTCTAAATTCAACAGATCACACAGAAAACACTTGATTAATAAAGCTGTGGCTACCTGCTCTGATCCTAGTGGATGAAAAAGCAGGCCTGTTGGCAGACAAGGCCAGGCAAGCTTGCAGGCCTAGGCCTCAAAATGGCCACCAGCCACATGGCCAGGCCCAACAACATCACAAAGGCCACCCCAAAAAACACACTTCCCCAACTCAATCCAATGCCATCCATGCCCTAAATGAGGTCTAAATTCAACAGATCACACAGAAAACACTTGATTAATAAAGCTGTGGCTACCTGCTCTGATCCTAGTGGATGAAAAAGCAGGCCTGTTGGCAGACAAGGCCAGGCAAGCTTGCAGGCCTAGGCCTCAAAATGTCCACCAGCCACATGGCCAGGCCCAACAACATCACAAAGGCCACCCCCAAAAAACACACTTCCCCAACTCAATCCAATGCCATCCATGCCCTAAATGATGTCTAAATTCAACAGATCACACAGAAAACACTTGATTAATAAAGCTGTGGCTACCTGCTCTGATCCTAGTGGATGAAAAAGCAGGCCTGTTGGCAGACAAGGCCAGGCAAGCTTGCAGGCCTAGGCCTCAAAATGGCCACCGGCCACATGGCCAGGCCCAACAACATCACAAAGGCCACCCCAAAAAACACACTTCCCCAACTCAATCCAATGCCATCCATGCCCTAAATGATGTCTAAATTCAACAGATCACACAGAAAACACTTGATTAATAAAGCTGTGGCTACCTGCTCTGATCCTAGTGGATGAAAAAGCAGGCCTGTTGGCAGACAAGGCCAGGCAAGCTTGCAGGCCTAGGCCTCAAAATGGCCACCAGCCACATGGCCAGGCCCAACAACATCACAAAGGCCACCCCAAAAAACACACTTCCCCAACTCAATCCAATGCCGTCCATGCCACTAAATGATGTCTAAATTCAACAGATCACACAGAAAACACTTGATTAATAAAGCTGTGGCTACCTGCTCTGATCCTAGTGGATGAAAAAGCAGGCCTGTTGGCAGACAAGGCCAGGCAAGCTTGCAGGCCTAGGCCTCAAAATGGCCACCAGCCACATGGCCAGGCCCAACAACATCACAAAGGCCACCCCCAAAAAACACACTTCCCCAACTCAATCCAATGCCATCCATGCCCTAAATGATGTCTAAATTCAACAGATCACACAGAAAACACTTGATTAATAAAGCTGTGGCTACCTGCTCTGATCCTAGTGGATGAAAAAGCAGGCCTGTTGGCAGACAAGGCCAGGCAAGCTTGCAGGCCTAGGCCTCAAAATGGCCACCAGCCACATGGCCAGGCCTAACAACATCACAAAGGCCACCCCAAAAAACACACTTCCCCAACTCAATCCAATGCCATCCATGAGCTAAATGATGTCTAAATTCAACAGATCACACAGAAAACACTTGATTAATAAAGCTGTGGCTACCTGCTCTGATCCTAGTGGATGAAAAAGCAGGCCTGTTGGCAGACAAGGCCAGGCAAGCTTGCAGGCCTAGGCCTCAAAATGGCCACCAGCCACATGGCCAGGCCCAACAACATCACAAAGGCCACCCCCAAAAAACACACTTCCCCAACTCAATCCAATGCCATCCATGCCCTAAATGATGTCTAAATTCAACAGATCACACAGAAAACACTTGATTAATAAAGCTGTGGCTACCTGCTCTGATCCTAGTGGATGAAAAAGCAGGCCTGTTGGCAGACAAGGCCAGGCAAGCTTGCAGGCCTAGGCCTCAAAATGGCCACCAGCCACATGGCCAGGCCTAACAACATCACAAAGGCCACCCCAAAAAACACACTTCCCCAACTCAATCCAATGCCATCCATGAGCTAAATGATGTCTAAATTCAACAGATCACACAGAAAACACTTGATTAATAAAGCTGTGGCTACCTGCTCTGATCCTAGTGGATGAAAAAGCAGGCCTGTTGGCAGACAAGGCCAGGCAAGCTTGCAGGCCTAGGCCTCAAAATGGCCACCAGCCACATGGCCAGGCCCAACAACATCACAAAGGCCACCCCAAAAAACACACTTCCCCAACTCAATCCAATGCCATCCATGCCCTAAATGATGTCTAAATTCAACAGATCACACAGACAACACTTGATTAATAAAGCTGTGGCTACCTGCTCTGATCCTAGTGGATGAAAAAGCAGGCCTGTTGGCAGACAAGGCCAGGCAAGCTTGCAGGCCTAGGCCTCAAAATGGCCACCGGCCACATGGCCAGGCCCAACAACATCACAAAGGCCACCCCAAACAACACACTTCCCCAACTCAATCCAATGCCATCCATGCCCTAAATGATGTCTAAATTCAACAGATCACACAGAAAACACTTGATTAATAAAGCTGTGGCTACCTGCTCTGATCCTAGTGGATGAAAAAGCAGGCCTGTTGGCAGACAAGGCCAGGCAAGCTTGCAGTCCTAGGCCTCAAAATGGCCACCAGCCACATGGCCAGGCCCAACAACATCACAAAGGCCACCCCAAAAAACAGACTTCCCCAACTCAATCCAATGCCGTCCATGCCCTAAATGATGTCTAAATTCAACAGATCACACAGAAAACACTTGATTAATAAAGCTGTGGCTACCTGCTCTGATCCTAGTGGATGAAAAAGCAGGCCTGTTGGCAGACAAGGCCAGGCAAGCTTGCAGGCCTAGGCCTCAAAATGGCCACCAGCCACATGGCCAGGCCCAACAACATCACAAAGGCCACCCCCAAAAAACACACTTCCCCAACTCAATCCAATGCCATCCATGCCCTAAATGATGTCTAAATTCAACAGATCACACAGAAAACACTTGATTAATAAAGCTGTGGCTACCTGCTCTGATCCTAGTGGATGGAAAAGCAGGCCTGTTGGCAGACAAGGCCAGGCAAGCTTGCAGGCCTAGGCCTCAAAATGGCCACCAGCCACATGGCCAGGCCCAACAACATCACAAAGGCCACCCCCAAACAACACACTTCCCTAACTCAATCCAATGCCATCCATGCCCTAAATGATGTCTAAATTCAACAGATCACACAGAAAACACTTGATTAATAAAGCTGTGGCTACCTGCTCTGATCCTAGTGGATGAAAAAGCAGGCCTGTTGGCAGACAAGGCCAGGCAAGCTTGCAGGCCTAGGCCTCAAAATGGCCACCAGCCACATGGCCAGGCCCAACAACATCACAAAGGCCACCCCCAAAAAACACACTTCCCCAACTCAATCCAATGCCATCCATGCCCTAAATGATGTCTAAATTCAACAGATCACACAGAAAACACTTGATTAATAAAGCTGTGGCTACCTGCTCTGATCCTAGTGGATGAAAAAGCAGGCCTGTTGGCAGACAAGGCCAGGCAAGCTTGCAGGCCTAGGCCTCAAAATGGCCACCAGCCACATGGCCAGGCCCAACAACATCACAAAGGCCACCCCAAAAAACACACTTCCCCAACTCAATCCAATGCCATCCATGCCCTAAATGAGGTCTAAATTCAACAGATCACACAGAAAACACTTGATTAATAAAGCTGTGGCTACCTGCTCTGATCCTAGTGGATGAAAAAGCAGGCCTGTTGGCAGACAAGGCCAGGCAAGCTTGCAGGCCTAGGCCTCAAAATGTCCACCAGCCACATGGCCAGGCCCAACAACATCACAAAGGCCACCCCCAAAAAACACACTTCCCCAACTCAATCCAATGCCATCCATGCCCTAAATGATGTCTAAATTCAACAGATCACACAGAAAACACTTGATTAATAAAGCTGTGGCTACCTGCTCTGATCCTAGTGGATGAAAAAGCAGGCCTGTTGGCAGACAAGGCCAGGCAAGCTTGCAGGCCTAGGCCTCAAAATGGCCACCGGCCACATGGCCAGGCCCAACAACATCACAAAGGCCACCCCAAAAAAAACACTTCCCCAACTCAATCCAATGCCATCCATGCCCTAAATGATGTCTAAATTCAACAGATCACACAGAAAACACTTGATTAATAAAGCTGTGGCTACCTGCTCTGATCCTAGTGGATGAAAAAGCAGGCCTGTTGGCAGACAAGGCCAGGCAAGCTTGCAGGCCTAGGCCTCAAAATGGCCACCAGCCACATGGCCAGGCCCAACAACATCACAAAGGCCACCCCAAAAAACACACTTCCCCAACTCAATCCAATGCCGTCCATGCCACTAAATGATGTCTAAATTCAACAGATCACACAGAAAACACTTGATTAATAAAGCTGTGGCTACCTGCTCTGATCCTAGTGGATGAAAAAGCAGGCCTGTTGGCAGACAAGGCCAGGCAAGCTTGCAGGCCTAGGCCTCAAAATGGCCACCAGCCACATGGCCAGGCCCAACAACATCACAAAGGCCACCCCCAAAAAACACACTTCCCCAACTCAATCCAATGCCATCCATGCCCTAAATGATGTCTAAATTCAACAGATCACACAGAAAACACTTGATTAATAAAGCTGTGGCTACCTGCTCTGATCCTAGTGGATGAAAAAGCAGGCCTGTTGGCAGACAAGGCCAGGCAAGCTTGCAGGCCTAGGCCTCAAAATGGCCACCAGCCACATGGCCAGGCCTAACAACATCACAAAGGCCACCCCAAAAAACACACTTCCCCAACTCAATCCAATGCCATCCATGAGCTAAATGATGTCTAAATTCAACAGATCACACAGAAAACACTTGATTAATAAAGCTGTGGCTACCTGCTCTGATCCTAGTGGATGAAAAAGCAGGCCTGTTGGCAGACAAGGCCAGGCAAGCTTGCAGGCCTAGGCCTCAAAATGGCCACCAGCCACATGGCCAGGCCCAACAACATCACAAAGGCCACCCCCAAAAAACACACTTCCCCAACTCAATCCAATGCCATCCATGCCCTAAATGATGTCTAAATTCAACAGATCACACAGAAAACACTTGATTAATAAAGCTGTGGCTACCTGCTCTGATCCTAGTGGATGAAAAAGCAGGCCTGTTGGCAGACAAGGCCAGGCAAGCTTGCAGGCCTAGGCCTCAAAATGGCCACCAGCGTCATGGCCAGGCCTAACAACATCACAAAGGCCACCCCAAAAAACACACTTCCCCAACTCAATCCAATGCCATCCATGAGCTAAATGATGTCTAAATTCAACAGATCACACAGAAAACACTTGATTAATAAAGCTGTGGCTACCTGCTCTGATCCTAGTGGATGAAAAAGCAGGCCTGTTGGCAGACAAGGCCAGGCAAGCTTGCAGGCCTAGGCCTCAAAATGGCCACCAGCCACATGGCCAGGCCCAACAACATCACAAAGGCCACCCCAAAAAACACACTTCCCCAACTCAATCCAATGCCATCCATGCCCTAAATGATGTCTAAATTCAACAGATCACACAGACAACACTTGATTAATAAAGCTGTGGCTACCTGCTCTGATCCTAGTGGATGAAAAAGCAGGCCTGTTGGCAGACAAGGCCAGGCAAGCTTGCAGGCCTAGGCCTCAAAATGGCCACCGGCCACATGGCCAGGCCCAACAACATCACAAAGGCCACCCCAAACAACACACTTCCCCAACTCAATCCAATGCCATCCATGCCCTAAATGATGTCTAAATTCAACAGATCACACAGAAAACACTTGATTAATAAAGCTGTGGCTACCTGCTCTGATCCTAGTGGATGAAAAAGCAGGCCTGTTGGCAGACAAGGCCAGGCAAGCTTGCAGTCCTAGGCCTCAAAATGGCCACCAGCCACATGGCCAGGCCCAACAACATCACAAAGGCCACCCCAAAAAACAGACTTCCCCAACTCAATCCAATGCCGTCCATGCCCTAAATGATGTCTAAATTCAACAGATCACACAGAAAACACTTGATTAATAAAGCTGTGGCTACCTGCTCTGATCCTAGTGGATGAAAAAGCAGGCCTGTTGGCAGACAAGGCCAGGCAAGCTTGCAGGCCTAGGCCTCAAAATGGCCACCAGCCACATGGCCAGGCCCAACAACATCACAAAGGCCACCCCCAAAAAACACACTTCCCCAACTCAATCCAATGCCATCCATGCCCTAAATGATGTCTAAATTCAACAGATCACACAGAAAACACTTGATTAATAAAGCTGTGGCTACCTGCTCTGATCCTAGTGGATGAAAAAGCAGGCCTGTTGGCAGACAAGGCCAGGCAAGCTTGCAGGCCTAGGCCTCAAAATGGCCACCAGCCACATGGCCAGGCCCAACAACATCACAAAGGCCACCCCCAAACAACACACTTCCCTAACTCAATCCAATGCCATCCATGCCCTAAATGATGTCTAAATTCAACAGATCACACAGAAAACACTTGATTAATAAAGCTGTGGCTACCTGCTCTGATCCTAGTGGATGAAAAAGCAGGCCTGTTGGCAGACAAGGCCAGGCAAGCTTGCAGGCCTAGGCCTCAAAATGGCCACCAGCCACATGGCCAGGCCCAACAACATCACAAAGGCCACCCCCAAAAAACACACTTTCCCAACTCAATCCAATGCCATCCATGCCCTAAATGATGTCTAAATTCAACAGATCACACAGAAAACACTTGATTAATAAAGCTGTGGCTACCTGCTCTGATCCTAGTGGATGAAAAAGCAGGCCTGTTGGCAGACAAGGCCAGGCAAGCTTGCAGGCCTAGGCCTCAAAATGGCCACCAGCCACATGGCCAGGCCCAACAACATCACAAAGGCCACCCCAAAAAACACACTTCCCCAACTCAATCCAATGCCATCCATGCCCTAAATGAGGTCTAAATTCAACAGATCACACAGAAAACACTTGATTAATAAAGCTGTGGCTACCTGCTCTGATCCTAGTGGATGAAAAAGCAGGCCTGTTGGCAGACAAGGCCAGGCAAGCTTGCAGGCCTAGGCCTCAAAATGTCCACCAGCCACATGGCCAGGCCCAACAACATCACAAAGGCCACCCCCAAAAAACACACTTCCCCAACTCAATCCAATGCCATCCATGCCCTAAATGATGTCTAAATTCAACAGATCACACAGAAAACACTTGATTAATAAAGCTGTGGCTACCTGCTCTGATCCTAGTGGATGAAAAAGCAGGCCTGTTGGCAGACAAGGCCAGGCAAGCTTGCAGGCCTAGGCCTCAAAATGGCCACCGGCCACATGGCCAGGCCCAACAACATCACAAAGGCCACCCCAAAAAACACACTTCCCCAACTCAATCCAATGCCATCCATGCCCTAAATGATGTCTAAATTCAACAGATCACACAGAAAACACTTGATTAATAAAGCTGTGGCTACCTGCTCTGATCCTAGTGGATGAAAAAGCAGGCCTGTTGGCAGACAAGGCCAGGCAAGCTTGCAGGCCTAGGCCTCAAAATGGCCACCAGCCACATGGCCAGGCCGCACAACATCACAAAGGCCACCCCAAAAAACACACTTCCCCAACTCAATCCAATGCCGTCCATGCCACTAAATGATGTCTAAATTCAACAGATCACACAGAAAACACTTGATTAATAAAGCTGTGGCTACCTGCTCTGATCCTAGTGGATGAAAAAGCAGGCCTGTTGGCAGACAAGGCCAGGCAAGCTTGCAGGCCTAGGCCTCAAAATGGCCACCAGCCACATGGCCAGGCCCAACAACATCACAAAGGCCACCCCCAAAAAACACACTTCCCCAACTCAATCCAATGCCATCCATGCCCTAAATGATGTCTAAATTCAACAGATCACACAGAAAACACTTGATTAATAAAGCTGTGGCTACCTGCTCTGATCCTAGTGGATGAAAAAGCAGGCCTGTTGGCAGACAAGGCCAGGCAAGCTTGCAGGCCTAGGCCTCAAAATGGCCACCAGCCACATGGCCAGGCCCAACAACATCACAAAGGCCACCCCCAAAAAACACACTTCCCCAACTCAATCCAATGCCATCCATGCCCTAAATGATGTCTAAATTCAACAGATCACACAGAAAACACTTGATTAATAAAGCTGTGGCTACCTGCTCTGATCCTAGTGGATGAAAAAGCAGGCCTGTTGGCAGACAAGGCCAGGCAAGCTTGCAGGCCTAGGCCTCAAAATGGCCACCAGCCACATGGCCAGGCCCAACAACATCACAAAGGCCACCCCAAAAAACACACTTCCCCAACTCAATCCAATGCCATCCATGCCCTAAATGAGGTCTAAATTCAACAGATCACACAGAAAACACTTGATTAATAAAGCTGTGGCTACCTGCTCTGATCCTAGTGGATGAAAAAGCAGGCCTGTTGGCAGACAAGGCCAGGCAAGCTTGCAGGCCTAGGCCTCAAAATGTCCACCAGCCACATGGCCAGGCCCAACAACATCACAAAGGCCACCCCCAAAAAACACACTTCCCCAACTCAATCCAATGCCATCCATGCCCTAAATGATGTCTAAATTCAACAGATCACACAGAAAACACTTGATTAATAAAGCTGTGGCTACCTGCTCTGATCCTAGTGGATGAAAAAGCAGGCCTGTTGGCAGACAAGGCCAGGCAAGCTTGCAGGCCTAGGCCTCAAAATGGCCACCGGCCACATGGCCAGGCCCAACAACATCACAAAGGCCACCCCAAAAAACACACTTCCCCAACTCAATCCAATGCCATCCATGCCCTAAATGATGTCTAAATTCAACAGATCACACAGAAAACACTTGATTAATAAAGCTGTGGCTACCTGCTCTGATCCTAGTGGATGAAAAAGCAGGCCTGTTGGCAGACAAGGCCAGGCAAGCTTGCAGGCCTAGGCCTCAAAATGGCCACCAGCCACATGGCCAGGCCCAACAACATCACAAAGGCCACCCCAAAAAAACACTTCCCCAACTCAATCCAATGCCGTCCATGCCACTAAATGATGTCTAAATTCAACAGATCACACAGAAAACACTTGATTAATAAAGCTGTGGCTACCTGCTCTGATCCTAGTGGATGAAAAAGCAGGCCTGTTGGCAGACAAGGCCAGGCAAGCTTGCAGGCCTAGGCCTCAAAATGGCCACCAGCCACATGGCCAGGCCCAACAACATCACAAAGGCCACCCCCAAAAAACACACTTCCCCAACTCAATCCAATGCCATCCATGCCCTAAATGATGTCTAAATTCAACAGATCACAC
This sequence comes from Triturus cristatus, assembly GCF_964204655.1. Classification (NCBI taxonomy): domain Eukaryota; kingdom Metazoa; phylum Chordata; class Amphibia; order Caudata; family Salamandridae; genus Triturus; species Triturus cristatus. The sequence continues at coordinate 133,996 of NW_028188362.1, forward strand.
AGAAAACACTTGATTAATAAAGCTGTGGCTACCTGCTCTGATCCTAGTGGATGAAAAAGCAGGCCTGTTGGCAGACAAGGCCAGGCAAGCTTGCAGGCCTAGGCCTCAAAATGGCCACCAGCCACATGGCCAGGCCTAACAACATCACAAAGGCCACCCCAAAAAACACACTTCCCCAACTCAATCCAATGCCATCCATGAGCTAAATGATGTCTAAATTCAACAGATCACACAGAAAACACTTGATTAATAAAGCTGTGGCTACCTGCTCTGATCCTAGTGGATGAAAAAGCAGGCCTGTTGGCAGACAAGGCCAGGCAAGCTTGCAGGCCTAGGCCTCAAAATGGCCACCAGCCACATGGCCAGGCCCAACAACATCACAAAGGCCACCCCAAAAAACACACTTCCCCAACTCAATCCAATGCCATCCATGCCCTAAATGATGTCTAAATTCAACAGATCACACAGACAACACTTGATTAATAAAGCTGTGGCTACCTGCTCTGATCCTAGTGGATGAAAAAGCAGGCCTGTTGGCAGACAAGGCCAGGCAAGCTTGCAGGCCTAGGCCTCAAAATGGCCACCGGCCACATGGCCAGGCCCAACAACATCACAAAGGCCACCCCAAACAACACACTTCCCCAACTCAATCCAATGCCATCCATGCCCTAAATGATGTCTAAATTCAACAGATCACACAGAAAACACTTGATTAATAAAGCTGTGGCTACCTGCTCTGATCCTAGTGGATGAAAAAGCAGGCCTGTTGGCAGACAAGGCCAGGCAAGCTTGCAGTCCTAGGCCTCAAAATGGCCACCAGCCACATGGCCAGGCCCAACAACATCACAAAGGCCACCCCAAAAAACAGACTTCCCCAACTCAATCCAATGCCGTCCATGCCCTAAATGATGTCTAAATTCAACAGATCACACAGAAAACACTTGATTAATAAAGCTGTGGCTACCTGCTCTGATCCTAGTGGATGAAAAAGCAGGCCTGTTGGCAGACAAGGCCAGGCAAGCTTGCAGGCCTAGGCCTCAAAATGGCCACCAGCCACATGGCCAGGCCCAACAACATCACAAAGGCCACCCCCAAAAAACACACTTCCCCAACTCAATCCAATGCCATCCATGCCCTAAATGATGTCTAAATTCAACAGATCACACAGAAAACACTTGATTAATAAAGCTGTGGCTACCTGCTCTGATCCTAGTGGATGAAAAAGCAGGCCTGTTGGCAGACAAGGCCAGGCAAGCTTGCAGGCCTAGGCCTCAAAATGGCCACCAGCCACATGGCCAGGCCCAACAACATCACAAAGGCCACCCCCAAACAACACACTTCCCTAACTCAATCCAATGCCATCCATGCCCTAAATGATGTCTAAATTCAACAGATCACACAGAAAACACTTGATTAATAAAGCTGTGGCTACCTGCTCTGATCCTAGTGGATGAAAAAGCAGGCCTGTTGGCAGACAAGGCCAGGCAAGCTTGCAGGCCTAGGCCTCAAAATGGCCACCAGCCACATGGCCAGGCCCAACAACATCACAAAGGCCACCCCCAAAAAACACACTTCCCCAACTCAATCCAATGCCATCCATGCCCTAAATGATGTCTAAATTCAACAGATCACACAGAAAACACTTGATTAATAAAGCTGTGGCTACCTGCTCTGATCCTAGTGGATGAAAAAGCAGGCCTGTTGGCAGACAAGGCCAGGCAAGCTTGCAGGCCTAGGCCTCAAAATGGCCACCAGCCACATGGCCAGGCCCAACAACATCACAAAGGCCACCCCAAAAAACACACTTCCCCAACTCAATCCAATGCCATCCATGCCCTAAATGAGGTCTAAATTCAACAGATCACACAGAAAACACTTGATTAATAAAGCTGTGGCTACCTGCTCTGATCCTAGTGGATGAAAAAGCAGGCCTGTTGGCAGACAAGGCCAGGCAAGCTTGCAGGCCTAGGCCTCAAAATGTCCACCAGCCACATGGCCAGGCCCAACAACATCACAAAGGCCACCCCCAAAAAACACACTTCCCCAACTCAATCCAATGCCATCCATGCCCTAAATGATGTCTAAATTCAACAGATCACACAGAAAACACTTGATTAATAAAGCTGTGGCTACCTGCTCTGATCCTAGTGGATGAAAAAGCAGGCCTGTTGGCAGACAAGGCCAGGCAAGCTTGCAGGCCTAGGCCTCAAAATGGCCACCGGCCACATGGCCAGGCCCAACAACATCACAAAGGCCACCCCAAAAAACACACTTCCCCAACTCAATCCAATGCCATCCATGCCCTAAATGATGTCTAAATTCAACAGATCACACAGAAAACACTTGATTAATAAAGCTGTGGCTACCTGCTCTGATCCTAGTGGATGAAAAAGCAGGCCTGTTGGCAGACAAGGCCAGGCAAGCTTGCAGGCCTAGGCCTCAAAATGGCCACCGGCCACATGGCCAGGCCCAACAACATCACAAAGGCCACCCCAAACAACACACTTCCCCAACTCAATCCAATGCCATCCATGCCCTAAATGATGTCTAAATTCAACAGATCACACAGAAAACACTTGATTAATAAAGCTGTGGCTACCTGCTTTGATCCTAGTGGATGAAAAAGCAGGCCTGTTGGCAGACAAGGCCAGGCAAGCTTGCAGTCCTAGGCCTCAAAATGGCCACCAGCCACATGGCCAGGCCCAACAACATCACAAAGGCCACCCCAAAAAACACACTTCCCCAACTCAATCCAATGCCATCCATGCCCTAAATGATGTCTAAATTCAACAGATCACACAGAAAACACTTGATTAATTAAGCTGTGGCTACCTGCTCTGATCCTAGTGGATGAAAAAGCAGGCCTGTTGGCAGACAAGGCCAGGCAAGCTTGCAGGCCTAGGCCTCAAAATGGCCACCGGCCACATGGCCAGGCCCAACAACATCACAAAGGCCACCCCAAAAAACACACTTCCCCAACTCAATCCAATGCCATCCATGCCCTAAATGATGTCTAAATTCAACAGATCACACAGAAAACACTTGATTAATGAAGCTGTGGCTACCTGCTCTGATCCTAGTGGATGAAAAAGCAGGCCTGTTGGCATACAAGGCCAGGCAAGCTTGCAGGCCTAGGCCTCAAAATGGCCACCAGCCACATGGCCAGGCCCAACAACATCACAAAGGCCACCCCAAAAAACACACTTCCCCAACTCAATCCAATGCCGTCCATGCCACTAAATGATGTCTAAATTCAACAGATCACACAGAAAACACTTGATTAATAAAGCTGTGGCTACCTGCTCTGATCCTAGTGGATGAAAAAGCAGGCCTGTTGGCAGACAAGGCCAGGCAAGCTTGCAGGCCTAGGCCTCAAAATGGCCACCAGCCACATGGCCAGGCCCAACAACATCACAAAGGCCACCCCCAAAAAACACACTTCCCCAACTCAATCCAATGCCATCCATGCCCTAAATGATGTCTAAATTCAACAGATCACACAGAAAACACTTGATTAATAAAGCTGTGGCTACCTGCTCTGATCCTAGTGGATGAAAAAGCAGGCCTGTTGGCAGACAAGGCCAGGCAAGCTTGCAGGCCTAGGCCTCAAAATGGCCACCAGCCACATGGCCAGGCCTAACAACATCACAAAGGCCACCCCAAAAAACACACTTCCCCAACTCAATCCAATGCCATCCATGAGCTAAATGATGTCTAAATTCAACAGATCACACAGAAAACACTTGATTAATAAAGCTGTGGCTACCTGCTCTGATCCTAGTGGATGAAAAAGCAGGCCTGTTGGCAGACAAGGCCAGGCAAGCTTGCAGGCCTAGGCCTCAAAATGGCCACCAGCCACATGGCCAGGCCCAACAACATCACAAAGGCCACCCCAAAAAACACACTTCCCCAACTCAATCCAATGCCATCCATGCCCTAAATGATGTCTAAATTCAACAGATCACACAGACAACACTTGATTAATAAAGCTGTGGCTACCTGCTCTGATCCTAGTGGATGAAAAAGCAGGCCTGTTGGCAGACAAGGCCAGGCAAGCTTGCAGGCCTAGGCCTCAAAATGGCCACCGGCCACATGGCCAGGCCCAACAACATCACAAAGGCCACCCCAAACAACACACTTCCCCAACTCAATCCAATGCCATCCATGCCCTAAATGATGTCTAAATTCAACAGATCACACAGAAAACACTTGATTAATAAAGCTGTGGCTACCTGCTCTGATCCTAGTGGATGAAAAAGCAGGCCTGTTGGCAGACAAGGCCAGGCAAGCTTGCAGGCCTAGGCCTCAAAATGGCCACCAGCCACATGGCCAGGCCCAACAACATCACAAAGGCCACCCCCAAAAAACACACTTCCCCAACTCAATCCAATGCCATCCATGCCCTAAATGATGTCTAAATTCAACAGATCACACAGAAAACACTTGATTAATAAAGCTGTGGCTACCTGCTCTGATCCTAGTGGATGAAAAAGCAGGCCTGTTGGCAGACAAGGCCAGGCAAGCTTGCAGGCCTAGGCCTCAAAATGGCCACCAGCCACATGGCCAGGCCTAACAACATCACAAAGGCCACCCCAAAAAACACACTTCCCCAACTCAATCCAATGCCATCCATGAGCTAAATGATGTCTAAATTCAACAGATCACACAGAAAACACTTGATTAATAAAGCTGTGGCTACCTGCTCTGATCCTAGTGGATGAAAAAGCAGGCCTGTTGGCAGACAAGGCCAGGCAAGCTTGCAGGCCTAGGCCTCAAAATGGCCACCAGCCACATGGCCAGGCCCAACAACATCACAAAGGCCACCCCAAAAAACACACTTCCCCAACTCAATCCAATGCCATCCATGCCCTAAATGATGTCTAAATTCAACAGATCACACAGACAACACTTGATTAATAAAGCTGTGGCTACCTGCTCTGATCCTAGTGGATGAAAAAGCAGGCCTGTTGGCAGACAAGGCCAGGCAAGCTTGCAGGCCTAGGCCTCAAAATGGCCACCGGCCACATGGCCAGGCCCAACAACATCACAAAGGCCACCCCAAACAACACACTTCCCCAACTCAATCCAATGCCATCCATGCCCTAAATGATGTCTAAATTCAACAGATCACACAGAAAACACTTGATTAATAAAGCTGTGGCTACCTGCTCTGATCCTAGTGGATGAAAAAGCAGGCCTGTTGGCAGACAAGGCCAGGCAAGCTTGCAGTCCTAGGCCTCAAAATGGCCACCAGCCACATGGCCAGGCCCAACAACATCACAAAGGCCACCCCAAAAAACAGACTTCCCCAACTCAATCCAATGCCGTCCATGCCCTAAATGATGTCTAAATTCAACAGATCACACAGAAAACACTTGATTAATAAAGCTGTGGCTACCTGCTCTGATCCTAGTGGATGAAAAAGCAGGCCTGTTGGCAGACAAGGCCAGGCAAGCTTGCAGGCCTAGGCCTCAAAATGGCCACCAGCCACATGGCCAGGCCCAACAACATCACAAAGGCCACCCCCAAAAAACACACTTCCCCAACTCAATCCAATGCCATCCATGCCCTAAATGATGTCTAAATTCAACAGATCACACAGAAAACACTTGATTAATAAAGCTGTGGCTACCTGCTCTGATCCTAGTGGATGAAAAAGCAGGCCTGTTGGCAGACAAGGCCAGGCAAGCTTGCAGGCCTAGGCCTCAAAATGGCCACCAGCCACATGGCCAGGCCCAACAACATCACAAAGGCCACCCCCAAACAACACACTTCCCTAACTCAATCCAATGCCATCCATGCCCTAAATGATGTCTAAATTCAACAGATCACACAGAAAACACTTGATTAATAAAGCTGTGGCTACCTGCTCTGATCCTAGTGGATGAAAAAGCAGGCCTGTTGGCAGACAAGGCCAGGCAAGCTTGCAGGCCTAGGCCTCAAAATGGCCACCAGCCACATGGCCAGGCCCAACAACATCACAAAGGCCACCCCCAAAAAACACACTTCCCCAACTCAATCCAATGCCATCCATGCCCTAAATGATGTCTAAATTCAACAGATCACACAGAAAACACTTGATTAATAAAGCTGTGGCTACCTGCTCTGATCCTAGTGGATGAAAAAGCAGGCCTGTTGGCAGACAAGGCCAGGCAAGCTTGCAGGCCTAGGCCTCAAAATGGCCACCAGCCACATGGCCAGGCCCAACAACATCACAAAGGCCACCCCAAAAAACACACTTCCCCAACTCAATCCAATGCCATCCATGCCCTAAATGAGGTCTAAATTCAACAGATCACACAGAAAACACTTGATTAATAAAGCTGTGGCTACCTGCTCTGATCCTAGTGGATGAAAAAGCAGGCCTGTTGGCAGACAAGGCCAGGCAAGCTTGCAGGCCTAGGCCTCAAAATGTCCACCAGCCACATGGCCAGGCCCAACAACATCACAAAGGCCACCCCCAAAAAACACACTTCCCCAACTCAATCCAATGCCATCCATGCCCTAAATGATGTCTAAATTCAACAGATCACACAGAAAACACTTGATTAATAAAGCTGTGGCTACCTGCTCTGATCCTAGTGGATGAAAAAGCAGGCCTGTTGGCAGACAAGGCCAGGCAAGCTTGCAGGCCTAGGCCTCAAAATGGCCACCGGCCACATGGCCAGGCCCAACAACATCACAAAGGCCACCCCAAAAAACACACTTCCCCAACTCAATCCAATGCCATCCATGCCCTAAATGATGTCTAAATTCAACAGATCACACAGAAAACACTTGATTAATAAAGCTGTGGCTACCTGCTCTGATCCTAGTGGATGAAAAAGCAGGCCTGTTGGCAGACAAGGCCAGGCAAGCTTGCAGGCCTAGGCCTCAAAATGGCCACCGGCCACATGGCCAGGCCCAACAACATCACAAAGGCCACCCCAAACAACACACTTCCCCAACTCAATCCAATGCCATCCATGCCCTAAATGATGTCTAAATTCAACAGATCACACAGAAAACACTTGATTAATAAAGCTGTGGCTACCTGCTTTGATCCTAGTGGATGAAAAAGCAGGCCTGTTGGCAGACAAGGCCAGGCAAGCTTGCAGTCCTAGGCCTCAAAATGGCCACCAGCCACATGGCCAGGCCCAACAACATCACAAAGGCCACCCCAAAAAACACACTTCCCCAACTCAATCCAATGCCATCCATGCCCTAAATGATGTCTAAATTCAACAGATCACACAGAAAACACTTGATTAATTAAGCTGTGGCTACCTGCTCTGATCCTAGTGGATGAAAAAGCAGGCCTGTTGGCAGACAAGGCCAGGCAAGCTTGCAGGCCTAGGCCTCAAAATGGCCACCGGCCACATGGCCAGGCCCAACAACATCACAAAGGCCACCCCAAAAAACACACTTCCCCAACTCAATCCAATGCCATCCATGCCCTAAATGATGTCTAAATTCAACAGATCACACAGAAAACACTTGATTAATGAAGCTGTGGCTACCTGCTCTGATCCTAGTGGATGAAAAAGCAGGCCTGTTGGCATACAAGGCCAGGCAAGCTTGCAGGCCTAGGCCTCAAAATGGCCACCAGCCACATGGCCAGGCCCAACAACATCACAAAGGCCACCCCAAAAAACACACTTCCCCAACTCAATCCAATGCCGTCCATGCCACTAAATGATGTCTAAATTCAACAGATCACACAGAAAACACTTGATTAATAAAGCTGTGGCTACCTGCTCTGATCCTAGTGGATGAAAAAGCAGGCCTGTTGGCAGACAAGGCCAGGCAAGCTTGCAGGCCTAGGCCTCAAAATGGCCACCAGCCACATGGCCAGGCCCAACAACATCACAAAGGCCACCCCCAAAAAACACACTTCCCCAACTCAATCCAATGCCATCCATGCCCTAAATGATGTCTAAATTCAACAGATCACACAGAAAACACTTGATTAATAAAGCTGTGGCTACCTGCTCTGATCCTAGTGGATGAAAAAGCAGGCCTGTTGGCAGACAAGGCCAGGCAAGCTTGCAGGCCTAGGCCTCAAAATGGCCACCAGCCACATGGCCAGGCCTAACAACATCACAAAGGCCACCCCAAAAAACACACTTCCCCAACTCAATCCAATGCCATCCATGAGCTAAATGATGTCTAAATTCAACAGATCACACAGAAAACACTTGATTAATAAAGCTGTGGCTACCTGCTCTGATCCTAGTGGATGAAAAAGCAGGCCTGTTGGCAGACAAGGCCAGGCAAGCTTGCAGGCCTAGGCCTCAAAATGGCCACCAGCCACATGGCCAGGCCCAACAACATCACAAAGGCCACCCCAAAAAACACACTTCCCCAACTCAATCCAATGCCATCCATGCCCTAAATGATGTCTAAATTCAACAGATCACACAGACAACACTTGATTAATAAAGCTGTGGCTACCTGCTCTGATCCTAGTGGATGAAAAAGCAGGCCTGTTGGCAGACAAGGCCAGGCAAGCTTGCAGGCCTAGGCCTCAAAATGGCCACCGGCCACATGGCCAGGCCCAACAACATCACAAAGGCCACCCCAAACAACACACTTCCCCAACTCAATCCAATGCCATCCATGCCCTAAATGATGTCTAAATTCAACAGATCACACAGAAAACACTTGATTAATAAAGCTGTGGCTACCTGCTCTGATCCTAGTGGATGAAAAAGCAGGCCTGTTGGCAGACAAGGCCAGGCAAGCTTGCAGTCCTAGGCCTCAAAATGGCCACCAGCCACATGGCCAGGCCCAACAACATCACAAAGGCCACCCCAAAAAACAGACTTCCCCAACTCAATCCAATGCCGTCCATGCCCTAAATGATGTCTAAATTCAACAGATCACACAGAAAACACGTGATTAATAAAGCTGTGGCTACCTGCTCTGATCCTAGTGGATGAAAAAGCAGGCCTGTTGGCAGACAAGGCCAGGCAAGCTTGCAGGCCTAGGCCTCAAAATGGCCACCAGCCACATGGCCAGGCCCAACAACATCACAAAGGCCACCCCCAAAAAACACACTTCCCCAACTCAATCCAATGCCATCCATGCCCTAAATGATGTCTAAATTCAACAGATCACACAGAAAACACTTGATTAATAAAGCTGTGGCTACCTGCTCTGATCCTAGTGGATGAAAAAGCAGGCCTGTTGGCAGACAAGGCCAGGCAAGCTTGCAGGCCTAGGCCTCAAAATGGCCACCAGCCACATGGCCAGGCCCAACAACATCACAAAGGCCACCCCCAAACAACACACTTCCCTAACTCAATCCAATGCCATCCATGCCCTAAATGATGTCTAAATTCAACAGATCACACAGAAAACACTTGATTAATAAAGCTGTGGCTACCTGCTCTGATCCTAGTGGATGAAAAAGCAGGCCTGTTGGCAGACAAGGCCAGGCAAGCTTGCAGGCCTAGGCCTCAAAATGGCCACCAGCCACATGGCCAGGCCCAACAACATCACAAAGGCCACCCCCAAAAAACACACTTCCCCAACTCAATCCAATGCCATCCATGCCCTAAATGATGTCTAAATTCAACAGATCACACAGAAAACACTTGATTAATAAAGCTGTGGCTACCTGCTCTGATCCTAGTGGATGAAAAAGCAGGCCTGTTGGCAGACAAGGCCAGGCAAGCTTGCAGGCCTAGGCCTCAAAATGGCCACCAGCCACATGGCCAGGCCCAACAACATCACAAAGGCCACCCCAAAAAACACACTTCCCCAACTCAATCCAATGCCATCCATGCCCTAAATGAGGTCTAAATTCAACAGATCACACAGAAAACACTTGATTAATAAAGCTGTGGCTACCTGCTCTGATCCTAGTGGATGAAAAAGCAGGCCTGTTGGCAGACAAGGCCAGGCAAGCTTGCAGGCCTAGGCCTCAAAATGTCCACCAGCCACATGGCCAGGCCCAACAACATCACAAAGGCCACCCCCAAAAAACACACTTCCCCAACTCAATCCAATGCCATCCATGCCCTAAATGATGTCTAAATTCAACAGATCACACAGAAAACACTTGATTAATAAAGCTGTGGCTACCTGCTCTGATCCTAGTGGATGAAAAAGCAGGCCTGTTGGCAGACAAGGCCAGGCAAGCTTGCAGGCCTAGGCCTCAAAATGGCCACCGGCCACATGGCCAGGCCCAACAACATCACAAAGGCCACCCCAAAAAACACACTTCCCCAACTCAATCCAATGCCATCCATGCCCTAAATGATGTCTAAATTCAACAGATCACACAGAAAACACTTGATTAATAAAGCTGTGGCTACCTGCTCTGATCCTAGTGGATGAAAAAGCAGGCCTGTTGGCAGACAAGGCCAGGCAAGCTTGCAGGCCTAGGCCTCAAAATGGCCACCAGCCACATGGCCAGGCCCAACAACATCACAAAGGCCACCCCAAAAAACACACTTCCCCAACTCAATCCAATGCCGTCCATGCCACTAAATGATGTCTAAATTCAACAGATCACACAGAAAACACTTGATTAATAAAGCTGTGGCTACCTGCTCTGATCCTAGTGGATGAAAAAGCAGGCCTGTTGGCAGACAAGGCCAGGCAAGCTTGCAGGCCTAGGCCTCAAAATGGCCACCAGCCACATGGCCAGGCCCAACAACATCACAAAGGCCACCCCCAAAAAACACACTTCCCCAACTCAATCCAATGCCCTCCATGCCCTAAATGATGTCTAAATTCAACAGATCACACAGAAAACACTTGATTAATAAAGCTGTGGCTACCTGCTCTGATCCTAGTGGATGAAAAAGCAGGCCTGTTGGCAGACAAGGCCAGGCAAGCTTGCAGGCCTAGGCCTCAAAATGGCCACCAGCCACATGGCCAGGCCTAACAACATCACAAAGGCCACCCCAAAAAACACACTTCCCCAACTCAATCCAATGCCATCCATGAGCTAAATGATGTCTAAATTCAACAGATCACACAGAAAACACTTGATTAATAAAGCTGTGGCTACCTGCTCTGATCCTAGTGGATGAAAAAGCAGGCCTGTTGGCAGACAAGGCCAGGCAAGCTTGCAGGCCTAGGCCTCAAAATGGCCACCAGCCACATGGCCAGGCCCAACAACATCACAAAGGCCACCCCCAAAAAACACACTTCCCCAACTCAATCCAATGCCATCCGTGCCCTAAATGATGTCTAAATTCAACAGATCACACAGAAAACACTTGATTAATAAAGCTGTGGCTACCTGCTCTGATCCTAGTGGATGAAAAAGCAGGCCTGTTGGCAGACAAGGCCAGGCAAGCTTGCAGGCCTAGGCCTCAAAATGGCCACCAGCCACATGGCCAGGCCTAACAACATCACAAAGGCCACCCCAAAAAACACACTTCCCCAACTCAATCCAATGCCATCCATGAGCTAAATGATGTCTAAATTCAACAGATCACACAGAAAACACTTGATTAATAAAGCTGTGGCTACCTGCTCTGATCCTAGTGGATGAAAAAGCAGGCCTGTTGGCAGACAAGGCCAGGCAAGCTTGCAGGCCTAGGCCTCAAAATGGCCACCAGCCACATGGCCAGGCCCAACAACATCACAAAGGCCACCCCAAAAAACACACTTCCCCAACTCAATCCAATGCCATCCATGCCCTAAATGATGTCTAAATTCAACAGATCACACAGACAACACTTGATTAATAAAGCTGTGGCTACCTGCTCTGATCCTAGTGGATGAAAAAGCAGGCCTGTTGGCAGACAAGGCCAGGCAAGCTTGCAGGCCTAGGCCTCAAAATGGCCACCGGCCACATGGCCAGGCCCAACAACATCACAAAGGCCACCCCAAACAACACACTTCCCCAACTCAATCCAATGCCATCCATGCCCTAAATGATGTCTAAATTCAACAGATCACACAGAAAACACTTGATTAATAAAGCTGTGGCTACCTGCTCTGATCCTAGTGGATGAAAAAGCAGGCCTGTTGGCAGACAAGGCCAGGCAAGCTTGCAGTCCTAGGCCTCAAAATGGCCACCAGCCACATGGCCAGGCCCAACAACATCACAAAGGCCACCCCAAAAAACAGACTTCCCCAACTCAATCCAATGCCGTCCATGCCCTAAATGATGTCTAAATTCAACAGATCACACAGAAAACACTTGATTAATAAAGCTGTGGCTACCTGCTCTGATCCTAGTGGATGAAAAAGCAGGCCTGTTGGCAGACAAGGCCAGGCAAGCTTGCAGGCCTAGGCCTCAAAATGGCCACCAGCCACATGGCCAGGCCCAACAACATCACAAAGGCCACCCCCAAAAAACACACTTCCCCAACTCAATCCAATGCCATCCATGCCCTAAATGATGTCTAAATTCAACAGATCACACAGAAAACACTTGATTAATAAAGCTGTGGCTACCTGCTCTGATCCTAGTGGATGAAAAAGCAGGCCTGTTGGCAGACAAGGCCAGGCAAGCTTGCAGGCCTAGGCCTCAAAATGGCCACCAGCCACATGGCCAGGCCCAACAACATCACAAAGGCCACCCCCAAACAACACACTTCCCTAACTCAATCCAATGCCATCCATGCCCTAAATGATGTCTAAATTCAACAGATCACACAGAAAACACTTGATTAATAAAGCTGTGGCTACCTGCTCTGATCCTAGTGGATGAAAAAGCAGGCCTGTTGGCAGACAAGGCCAGGCAAGCTTGCAGGCCTAGGCCTCAAAATGGCCACCAGCCACATGGCCAGGCCCAACAACATCACAAAGGCCACCCCCAAAAAACACACTTCCCCAACTCAATCCAATGCCATCCATGCCCTAAATGATGTCTAAATTCAACAGATCACACAGAAAACACTTGATTAATAAAGCTGTGGCTACCTGCTCTGATCCTAGTGGATGAAAAAGCAGGCCTGTTGGCAGACAAGGCCAGGCAAGCTTGCAGGCCTAGGCCTCAAAATGGCCACCAGCCACATGGCCAGGCCCAACAACATCACAAAGGACACCCCAAAAAACACACTTCCCCAACTCAATCCAATGCCATCCATGCCCTAAATGAGGTCTAAATTCAACAGATCACACAGAAAACACTTGATTAATAAAGCTGTGGCTACCTGCTCTGATCCTAGTGGATGAAAAAGCAGGCCTGTTGGCAGACAAGGCCAGGCAAGCTTGCAGGCCTAGGCCTCAAAATGTCCACCAGCCACATGGCCAGGCCCAACAACATCACAAAGGCCACCCCCAAAAAACACACTTCCCCAACTCAATCCAATGCCATCCATGCCCTAAATGATGTCTAAATTCAACAGATCACACAGAAAACACTTGATTAATAAAGCTGTGGCTACCTGCTCTGATCCTAGTGGATGAAAAAGCAGGCCTGTTGGCAGACAAGGCCAGGCAAGCTTGCAGGCCTAGGCCTCAAAATGGCCACCGGCCACATGGCCAGGCCCAACAACATCACAAAGGCCACCCCAAAAAACACACTTCCCCAACTCAATCCAATGCCATCCATGCCCTAAATGATGTCTAAATTCAACAGATCACACAGAAAACACTTGATTAATAAAGCTGTGGCTACCTGCTCTGATCCTAGTGGATGAAAAAGCAGGCCTGTTGGCAGACAAGGCCAGGCAAGCTTGCAGGCCTAGGCCTCAAAATGGCCACCAGCCACATGGCCAGGCCCAACAACATCACAAAGGCCACCCCAAAAAACACACTTCCCCAACTCAATCCAATGCCGTCCATGCCACTAAATGATGTCTAAATTCAACAGATCACACAGAAAACACTTGATTAATAAAGCTGTGGCTACCTGCTCTGATCCTAGTGGATGAAAAAGCAGGCCTGTTGGCAGACAAGGCCAGGCAAGCTTGCAGGCCTAGGCCTCAAAATGGCCACCAGCCACATGGCCAGGCCCAACAACATCACAAAGGCCACCCCCAAAAAACACACTTCCCCAACTCAATCCAATGCCATCCATGCCCTAAATGATGTCTAAATTCAACAGATCACACAGAAAACACTTGATTAATAAAGCTGTGGCTACCTGCTCTGATCCTAGTGGATGAAAAAGCAGGCCTGTTGGCAGACAAGGCCAGGCAAGCTTGCAGGCCTAGGCCTCAAAATGGCCACCAGCCACATGGCCAGGCCTAACAACATCACAAAGGCCACCCCAAAAAACACACTTCCCCAACTCAATCCAATGCCATCCATTAGCTAAATGATGTCTAAATTCAACAGATCACACAGAAAACACTTGATTAATAAAGCTGTGGCTACCTGCTCTGATCCTAGTGGATGAAAAAGCAGGCCTGTTGGCAGACAAGGCCAGGCAAGCTTGCAGGCCTAGGCCTCAAAATGGCCACCAGCCACATGGCCAGGCCCAACAACATCACAAAGGCCACCCCCAAAAAACACACTTCCCCAACTCAATCCAATGCCATCCATGCCCTAAATGATGTCTAAATTCAACAGATCACACAGAAAACACTTGATTAATAAAGCTGTGGCTACCTGCTCTGATCCTAGTGGATGAAAAAGCAGGCCTGTTGGCAGACAAGGCCAGGCAAGCTTGCAGGCCTAGGCCTCAAAATGGCCACCAGCCACATGGCCAGGCCTAACAACATCACAAAGGCCACCCCAAAAAACACACTTCCCCAACTCAATCCAATGCCATCCATGAGCTAAATGATGTCTAAATTCAACAGATCACACAGAAAACACTTGAATAATAAAGCTGTGGCTACCTGCTCTGATCCTAGTGGATGAAAAAGCAGGCCTGTTGGCAGACAAGGCCAGGCAAGCTTGTAGGCCTAGGCCTCAAAATGGCCACCAGCCACATGGCCAGGCCCAACAACATCACAAAGGCCACCCCAAAAAACACACTTCCCCAACTCAATCCAATGCCATCCATGCCCTAAATGATGTCTAAATTCAACAGATCACACAGACAACACTTGATTAATAAAGCTGTGGCTACCTGCTCTGATCCTAGTGGATGAAAAAGCAGGCCTGTTGGCAGACAAGGCCAGGCAAGCTTGCAGGCCTAGGCCTCAAAATGGCCACCGGCCACATGGCCAGGCCCAACAACATCACAAAGGCCACCCCAAACAACACACTTCCCCAACTCAATCCAATGCCATCCATGCCCTAAATGATGTCTAAATTCAACAGATCACACAGAAAACACTTGATTAATAAAGCTGTGGCTACCTGCTCTGATCCTAGTGGATGAAAAAGCAGGCCTGTTGGCAGACAAGGCCAGGCAAGCTTGCAGTCCTAGGCCTCAAAATGGCCACCAGCCACATGGCCAGGCCCAACAACATCACAAAGGCCACCCCAAAAAACAGACTTCCCCAACTCAATCCAATGCCGTCCATGCCCTAAATGATGTCTAAATTCAACAGATCACACAGAAAACACTTGATTAATAAAGCTGTGGCTACCTGCTCTGATCCTAGTGGATGAAAAAGCAGGCCTGTTGGCAGACAAGGCCAGGCAAGCTTGCAGGCCTAGGCCTCAAAATGGCCACCAGCCACATGGCCAGGCCCAACAACATCACAAAGGCCACCCCCAAAAAACACACTTCCCCAACTCAATCCAATGCCATCCATGCCCTAAATGATGTCTAAATTCAACAGATCACACAGAAAACACTTGATTAATAAAGCTGTGGCTACCTGCTCTGATCCTAGTGGATGAAAAAGCAGGCCTGTTGGCAGACAAGGCCAGGCAAGCTTGCAGGCCTAGGCCTCAAAATGGCCACCAGCCACATGGCCAGGCCCAACAACATCACAAAGGCCACCCCCAAACAACACACTTCCCTAACTCAATCCAATGCCATCCATGCCCTAAATGATGTCTAAATTCAACAGATCACACAGAAAACACTTGATTAATAAAGCTGTGGCTACCTGCTCTGATCCTAGTGGATGAAAAAGCAGGCCTGTTGGCAGACAAGGCCAGGCAAGCTTGCAGGCCTAGGCCTCAAAATGGCCACCAGCCACATGGCCAGGCCCAACAACATCACAAAGGCCACCCCCAAAAAACACACTTCCCCAACTCATTCCAATGCCATCCATGCCCTAAATGATGTCTAAATTCAACAGATCACACAGAAAACACTTGATTAATAAAGCTGTGGCTACCTGCTCTGATCCTAGTGGATGAAAAAGCAGGCCTGTTGGCAGACAAGGCCAGGCAAGCTTGCAGGCCTAGGCCTCAAAATGGCCACCAGCCACATGGCCAGGCCCAACAACATCACAAAGGCCACCCCAAAAAACACACTTCCCCAATTCAATCCAATGCCATCCATGCCCTAAATGAGGTCTAAATTCAACAGATCACACAGAAAACACTTGATTAATAAAGCTGTGGCTACCTGCTCTGATCCTAGTGGATGAAAAAGCAGGCCTGTTGGCAGACAAGGCCAGGCAAGCTTGCAGGCCTAGGCCTCAAAATGTCCACCAGCCACATGGCCAGGCCCAACAACTTCACAAAGGCCACCCCCAAAAAACACAGTTCCCCAACTCAATCCAATGCCATCCATGCCCTAAATGATGTCTAAATTCAACAGATCACACAGAAAACACTTGATTAATAAAGCTGTGGCTACCTGCTCTGATCCTAGTGGATGAAAAAGCAGGCCTGTTGGCAGACAAGGCCAGGCAAGCTTGCAGGCCTAGGCCTCAAAATGGCCACCGGCCACATGGCCAGGCCCAACAACATCACAAAGGCCACCCCAAAAAACACACTTCCCCAACTCAATCCAATGCCATCCATGCCCTAAATGATGTCTAAATTCAACAGATCACACAGAAAACACTTGATTAATAAAGCTGTGGCTACCTGCTCTGATCCTAGTGGATGAAAAAGCAGGCCTGTTGGCAGACAAGGCCAGGCAAGCTTGCAGGCCTAGGCCTCAAAATGGCCACCAGCCACATGGCCAGGCCCAACAACATCACAAAGGCCACCCCAAAAAACACACTTCCCCAACTCAATCCAATGCCGTCCATGCCACTAAATGATGTCTAAATTCAACAGATCACACAGAAAACACTTGATTAATAAAGCTGTGGCTACCTGCTCTGATCCTAGTGGATGAAAAAGCAGGCCTGTTGGCAGACAAGGCCAGGCAAGCTTGCAGGCCTAGGCCTCAAAATGGCCACCAGCCACATGGCCAGGCCCAACAACATCACAAAGGCCACCCCCAAAAAACACACTTCCCCAACTCAATCTAATGCCATCCATGCCCTAAATGATGTCTAAATTCAACAGATCACACAGAAAACACTTGATTAATAAAGCTGTGGCTACCTGCTCTGATCCTAGTGGATGAAAAAGCAGGCCTGTTGGCAGACAAGGCCAGGCAAGCTTGCAGGCCTAGGCCTCAAAATGGCCACCAGCCACATGGCCAGGCCCAACAACATCACAAAGGCCACCCCAAAAAACAGACTTCCCCAACTCAATCCAATGCCGTCCATGCCCTAAATGATGTCTAAATTCAACAGATCACACAGAAAACACTTGATTAATAAAGCTGTGGCTACCTGCTCTGATCCTAGTGGATGAAAAAGCAGGCCTGTTGGCAGACAAGGCCAGGCAAGCTTGCAGGCCTAGGCCTCAAAATGGCCACCAGCCACATGGCCAGGCCCAACAACATCACAAAGGCCACCCCCAAAAAACACACTTCCCCAACTCAATCCAATGCCATCCATGCCCTAAATGATGTCTAAATTCAACAGATCACACAGAAAACACTTGATTAATAAAGCTGTGGCTACCTGCTCTGATCCTAGTGGATGAAAAAGCAGGCCTGTTGGCAGACAAGGCCAGGCAAGCTTGCAGGCCTAGGCCTCAAAATGGCCACCAGCCACATGGCCAGGCCCAACAACATCACAAAGGCCACCCCCAAAAAACACACTTCCCCAACTCAATCCAATGCCATCCATGCCCTAAATGATGTCTAAATTCAACAGATCACACAGAAAACACTTGATTAATAAAGCTGTGGCTACCTGCTCTGATCCTAGTGGATGAAAAAGCAGGCCTGTTGGCAGACAAGGCCAGGCAAGCTTGCAGGCCTAGGCCTCAAAATGGCCACCAGCCACATGACCAGGCCCAACAACATCACAAAGGCCACCCCAAAAAACACACTTCCCCAACTCAATCCAATGCCATCCATGCCCTAAATGAGGTCTAAATTCAACAGATCACACAGAAAACACTTGATTAATAAAGCTGTGGCTACCTGCTCTGATCCTAGTGGATGAAAAAGCAGGCCTGTTGGCAGACAAGGCCAGGCAAGCTTGCAGGCCTAGGCCTCAAAATGTCCACCAGCCACATGGCCAGGCCCAACAACATCACAAAGGCCACCCCCAAAAAACACACTTCCCCAACTCAATCCAATGCCATCCATGCCCTAAATGATGTCTAAATTCAACAGATCACACAGAAAACACTTGATTAATAAAGCTGTGGCTACCTGCTCTGATCCTAGTGGATGAAAAAGCAGGCCTGTTGGCAGACAAGGCCAGGCAAGCTTGCAGGCCTAGGCCTCAAAATGGCCACCGGCCACATGGCCAGGCCCAACAACATCACAAAGGCCACCCCAAAAAACACACTTCCCCAACTCAATCCAATGCCATCCATGCCCTAAATGATGTCTAAATTCAACAGATCACACAGAAAACACTTGATTAATAAAGCTGTGGCTACCTGCTCTGATCCTAGTGGATGAAAAAGCAGGCCTGTTGGCAGACAAGGCCAGGCAAGCTTGCAGGCCTAGGCCTCAAAATGGCCACCAGCCACATGGCCAGGCCCAACAACATCACAAAGGCCACCCCAAAAAACACACTTCCCCAACTCAATCCAATGCCGTCCATGCCACTAAATGATGTCTAAATTCAACAGATCACACAGAAAACACTTGATTAATAAAGCTGTGGCTACCTGCTCTGATCCTAGTGGATGAAAAAGCAGGCCTGTTGGCAGACAAGGCCAGGCAAGCTTGCAGGCCTAGGCCTCAAAATGGCCACCAGCCACATGGCCAGGCCCAACAACATCACAAAGGCCACCCCCAAAAAACACACTTCCCCAACTCAATCCAATGCCATCCATGCCCTAAATGATGTCTAAATTCAACAGATCACACAGAAAACACTTGATTAATAAAGCTGTGGCTACCTGCTCTGATCCTAGTGGATGAAAAAGCAGGCCTGTTGGCAGACAAGGCCAGGCAAGCTTGCAGGCCTAGGCCTCAAAATGGCCACCAGCCACATGGCCAGGCCTAACAACATCACAAAGGCCACCCCAAAAAACACACTTCCCCAACTCAATCCAATGCCATCCATGAGCTAAATGATGTCTAAATTCAACAGATCACACAGAAAACACTTGATTAATAAAGCTGTGGCTACCTGCTCTGATCCTAGTGGATGAAAAAGCAGGCCTGTTGGCAGACAAGGCCAGGCAAGCTTGCAGGCCTAGGCCTCAAAATGGCCACCAGCCACATGGCCAGGCCCAACAACATCACAAAGGCCACCCCAAAAAACACACTTCCCCAACTCAATCCAATGCCATCCATGCCCTAAATGATGTCTAAATTCAACAGATCACACAGACAACACTTGATTAATAAAGCTGTGGCTACCTGCTCTGATCCTAGTGGATGAAAAAGCAGGCCTGTTGGCAGACAAGGCCAGGCAAGCTTGCAGGCCTAGGCCTCAAAATGGCCACCGGCCACATGGCCAGGCCCAACAACATCACAAAGGCCACCCCAAACAACACACTTCCCCAACTCAATCCAATGCCATCCATGCCCTAAATGATGTCTAAATTCAACAGATCACACAGAAAACACTTGATTAATAAAGCTGTGGCTACCTGCTCTGATCCTAGTGGATGAAAAAGCAGGCCTGTTGGCAGACAAGGCCAGGCAAGCTTGCAGTCCTAGGCCTCAAAATGGCCACCAGCCACATGGCCAGGCCCAACAACATCACAAAGGCCACCCCAAAAAACAGACTTCCCCAACTCAATCCAATGCCGTCCATGCCCTAAATGATGTCTAAATTCAACAGATCACACAGAAAACACTTGATTAATAAAGCTGTGGCTACCTGCTCTGATCCTAGTGGATGAAAAAGCAGGCCTGTTGGCAGACAAGGCCAGGCAAGCTTGCAGGCCTAGGCCTCAAAATGGCCACCAGCCACATGGCCAGGCCCAACAACATCACAAAGGCCACCCCCAAAAAACACACTTCCCCAACTCAATCCAATGCCATCCATGCCCTAAATGATGTCTAAATTCAACAGATCACACAGAAAACACTTGATTAATAAAGCTGTGGCTACCTGCTCTGATCCTAGTGGATGAAAAAGCAGGCCTGTTGGCAGACAAGGCCAGGCAAGCTTGCAGGCCTAGGCCTCAAAATGGCCACCAGCCACATGGCCAGGCCCAACAACATCACAAAGGCCACCCCCAAACAACACACTTCCCTAACTCAATCCAATGCCATCCATGCCCTAAATGATGTCTAAATTCAACAGATCACACAGAAAACACTTGATTAATAAAGCTGTGGCTACCTGCTCTGATCCTAGTGGATGAAAAAGCAGGCCTGTTGGCAGACAAGGCCAGGCAAGCTTGCAGGCCTAGGCCTCAAAATGGCCACCAGCCACATGGCCAGGCCCAACAACATCACAAAGGCCACCCCCAAAAAACACACTTCCCCAACTCAATCCAATGCCATCCATGCCCTAAATGATGTCTAAATTCAACAGATCACACAGAAAACACTTGATTAATAAAGCTGTGGCTACCTGCTCTGATCCTAGTGGATGAAAAAGCAGGCCTGTTGGCAGACAAGGCCAGGCAAGCTTGCAGGCCTAGGCCTCAAAATGGCCACCAGCCACATGGCCAGGCCCAACAACATCACAAAGGCCACCCCAAAAAACACACTTCCCCAACTCAATCCAATGCCATCCATGCCCTAAATGAGGTCTAAATTCAACAGATCACACAGAAAACACTTGATTAATAAAGCTGTGGCTACCTGCTCTGATCCTAGTGGATGAAAAAGCAGGCCTGTTGGCAGACAAGGCCAGGCAAGCTTGCAGGCCTAGGCCTCAAAATGTCCACCAGCCACATGGCCAGGCCCAACAACATCATAAAGGCCACCCCCAAAAAACACACTTCCCCAACTCAATCCAATGCCATCCATGCCCTAAATGATGTCTAAATTCAACAGATCACACAGAAAACACTTGATTAATAAAGCTGTGGCTACCTGCTCTGATCCTAGTGGATGAAAAAGCAGGCCTGTTGGCAGACAAGGCCAGGCAAGCTTGCAGGCCTAGGCCTCAAAATGGCCACCGGCCACATGGCCAGGCCCAACAACATCACAAAGGCCACCCCAAAAAACACACTTCCCCAACTCAATCCAATGCCATCCATGCCCTAAATGATGTCTAAATTCAACAGATCACACAGAAAACACTTGATTAATAAAGCTGTGGCTACCTGCTCTGATCCTAGTGGATGAAAAAGCAGGCCTGTTGGCAGACAAGGCCAGGCAAGCTTGCAGGCCTAGGCCTCAAAATGGCCACCAGCCACATGGCCAGGCCCAACAACATCACAAAGGCCACCCCAAAAAACACACTTCCCCAACTCAATCCAATGCCATCCATGCCCTAAATGATGTCTAAATTCAACAGATCACACAGACAACACTTGATTGATAAAGCTGTGGCTACCTGCTCTGATCCTAGTGGATGAAAAAGCAGGCCTGTTGGCAGACAAGGCCAGGCAAGCTTGCAGGCCTAGGCCTCAAAATGGCCACCAGCCACATGGCCAGGCCCAACAACATCACAAAGGCCACCCCCAAAAAACACACTTCCCCAACTCAATCCAATGCCATCCATGCCCTAAATGATGTCTAAATTCAACAGATCACACAGAAAACACTTGATTAATAAAGCTGTGGCTACCTGCTCTGATCCTAGTGGATGAAAAAGCAGGCCTGTTGGCAGACAAGGCCAGGCAAGCTTGCAGGCCTAGGCCTCAAAATGGCCACCAGCCACATGGCCAGGCCTAACAACATCACAAAGGCCACCCCAAAAAACACACTTCCCCAACTCAATCCAATGCCATCCATGAGCTAAATGATGTCTAAATTCAACAGATCACAAAAAAAACACTTGATTAATAAAGCTGTGGCTACCTGCTCTGATCCTAGTGGATGAAAAAGCAGGCCTGTTGGCAGACAAGGCCAGGCAAGCTTGCAGGCCTAGGCCTCAAAATGGCCACCAGCCACATGGCCAGGCCCAACAACATCACAAAGGCCACCCCAAAAAACACACTTCCCCAACTCAATCCAATGCCATCCATGCCCTAAATGATGTCTAAATTCAACAGATCACACAGACAACACTTGATTAATAAAGCTGTGGCTACCTGCTCTGATCCTAGTGGATGAAAAAGCAGGCCTGTTGGCAGACAAGGCCAGGCAAGCTTGCAGGCCTAGGCCTCAAAATGGCCACCAGCCACATGGCCAGGCCCAACAACATCACAAAGGCCACCCCAAACAACACACTTCCCCAACTCAATCCAATGCCATCCATGCCCTAAATGATGTCTAAATTCAACAGATCACACAGAAAACACTTGATTAATAAAGCTGTGGCTACCTGCTCTGATCCTAGTGGATGAAAAAGCAGGCCTGTTGGCAGACAAGGCCAGGCAAGCTTGCAGTCCTAGGCCTCAAAATGGCCACCAGCCACATGGCCAGGCCCAACAACATCACAAAGGCCACCCCAAAAAACAGACTTCCCCAACTCAATCCAATGCCGTCCATGCCCTAAATGATGTCTAAATTCAACAGATCACACAGAAAACACTTGATTAATAAAGCTGTGGCTACCTGCTCTGATCCTAGTGGATGAAAAAGCAGGCCTGTTGGCAGACAAGGCCAGGCAAGCTTGCAGGCCTAGGCCTCAAAATGGCCACCAGCCACATGGCCAGGCCCAACAACATCACAAAGGCCACCCCCAAAAAACACACTTCCCCAACTCAATCCAATGCCATCCATGAGCTAAATGATGTCTAAATTCAACAGATCACACAGAAAACACTTGATTAATAAAGCTGTGGCTACCTGCTCTGATCCTAGTGGATGAAAAAGCAGGCCTGTTGGCAGACAAGGCCAGGCAAGCTTGCAGGCCTAGGCCTCAAAATGGCCACCAGCCACATGGCCAGGCCCAACAACATCACAAAGGCCACCCCAAAAAACACACTTCCCCAACTCAATCCAATGCCATCCATGCCCTAAATGATGTCTAAATTCAACAGATCACACAGACAACACTTGATTAATAAAGCTGTGGCTACCTGCTCTGATCCTAGTGGATGAAAAAGCAGGCCTGTTGGCAGACAAGGCCAGGCAAGCTTGCAGGCCTAGGCCTCAAAATGGCCACCGGCCACATGGCCAGGCCCAACAACATCACAAAGGCCACCCCAAAAAACACACTTCCCCAACTCAATCCAATGCCATCCATGCCCTAAATGATGTCTAAATTCAACAGATCACACAGACAACACTTGATTAATAAAGCTGTGGCTACCTGCTCTGATCCTAGTGGATGAAAAAGCAGGCCTGTTGGCAGACAAGGCCAGGCAAGCTTGCAGGCCTAGGCCTCAAAATGGCCACCAGCCACATGGCCAGGCCTAACAACATCACAAAGGCCACCCCAAAAAACAGACTTCCCCAACTCAATCCAATGCCATCCATGAGCTAAATGATGTCTAAATTCAACAGATCACACAGAAAACACTTGATTAAAAAAGCTGTGGCTACCTGCTCTGATCCTAGTGGATGAAAAAGCAGGCCTGTTGGCAGACAAGGCCAGGCAAGCTTGCAGGCCTAGGCCTCAAAATGGCCACCAGCCACATGGCCAGGCCCAACAACATCACAAAGGCCACCCCAAAAAACACACTTCCCCAACTCAATCCAATGCCATCCATGCCCTAAATGATGTCTAAATTCAACAGATCACACAGACAACACTTGATTAATAAAGCTGTGGCTACCTGCTCTGATCCTAGTGGATGAAAAAGCAGGCCTGTTGGCAGACAAGGCCAGGCAAGCTTGCAGGCCTAGGCCTCAAAATGGCCACCGGCCACATGGCCAGGCCCAACAACATCACAAAGGCCACCCCAAACAACACACTTCCCCAACTCAATCCAATGCCATCCATGCCCTAAATGATGTCTAAATTCAACAGATCACACAGAAAACACTTGATTAATAAAGCTGTGGCTACCTGCTCTGATCCTAGTGGATGAAAAAGCAGGCCTGTTGGCAGACAAGGCCAGGCAAGCTTGCAGTCCTAGGCCTCAAAATGGCCACCAGCCACATGGCCAGGCCCAACAACATCACAAAGGCCACCCCAAAAAACAGACTTCCCCAACTCAATCCAATGCCGTCCATGCCCTAAATGATGTCTAAATTCAACAGATCACACAGAAAACACTTGATTAATAAAGCTGTGGCTACCTGCTCTGATCCTAGTGGATGAAAAAGCAGGCCTGTTGGCAGACAAGGCCAGGCAAGCTTGCAGGCCTAGGCCTCAAAATGGCCACCAGCCACATGGCCAGGCCCAACAACATCACAAAGGCCACCCCCAAAAAACACACTTCCCCAACTCAATCCAATGCCATCCATGCCCTAAATGATGTCTAAATTCAACAGATCACACAGAAAACACTTGATTAATAAAGCTGTGGCTACCTGCTCTGATCCTAGTGGATGAAAAAGCAGGCCTGTTGGCAGACAAGGCCAGGCAAGCTTGCAGGCCTAGGCCTCAAAATGGCCACCAGCCACATGGCCAGGCCCAACAACATCACAAAGGCCACCCCCAAACAACACACTTCCCTAACTCAATCCAATGCCATCCATGCCCTAAATGATGTCTAAATTCAACAGATCACACAGAAAACACTTGATTAATAAAGCTGTGGCTACCTGCTCTGATCCTAGTGGATGAAAAAGCAGGCCTGTTGGCAGACAAGGCCAGGCAAGCTTGCAGGCCTAGGCCTCAAAATGGCCACCAGCCACATGGCCAGGCCCAACAACATCACAAAGGCCACCCCCAAAAAACACACTTCCCCAACTCAATCCAATGCCATCCATGCCCTAAATGATGTCTAAATTCAACAGATCACACAGAAAACACTTGATTAATAAAGCTGTGGCTACCTGCTCTGATCCTAGTGGATGAAAAAGCAGGCCTGTTGGCAGACAAGGCCAGGCAAGCTTGCAGGCCTAGGCCTCAAAATGGCCACCAGCCACATGGCCAGGCCCAACAACATCACAAAGGCCACCCCAAAAAACACACTTCCCCAACTCAATCCAATGCCATCCATGCCCTAAATGAGGTCTAAATTCAACAGATCACACAGAAAACACTTGATTAATAAAGCTGTGGCTACCTGCTCTGATCCTAGTGGATGAAAAAGCAGGCCTGTTGGCAGACAAGGCCAGGCAAGCTTGCAGGCCTAGGCCTCAAAATGTCCACCAGCCACATGGCCAGGCCCAACAACATCACAAAGGCCACCCCCAAAAAACACACTTCCCCAACTCAATCCAATGCCATCCATGCCCTAAATGATGTCTAAATTCAACAGATCACACAGAAAACACTTGATTAATAAAGCTGTGGCTACCTGCTCTGATCCTAGTGGATGAAAAAGCAGGCCTGTTGGCAGACAAGGCCAGGCAAGCTTGCAGGCCTAGGCCTCAAAATGGCCACCGGCCACATGGCCAGGCCCAACAACATCACAAAGGCCACCCCAAAAAACACACTTCCCCAACTCAATCCAATGCCATCCATGCCCTAAATGATGTCTAAATTCAACAGATCACACAGAAAACACTTGATTAATAAAGCTGTGGCTACCTGCTCTGATCCTAGTGGATGAAAAAGCAGGCCTGTTGGCAGACAAGGCCAGGCAAGCTTGCAGGCCTAGGCCTCAAAATGGCCACCAGCCACATGGCCAGGCCCAACAACATCACAAAGGCCACCCCAAAAAACACACTTCCCCAACTCAATCCAATGCCGTCCATGCCACTAAATGATGTCTAAATTCAACAGATCACACAGAAAACACTTGATTAATAAAGCTGTGGCTACCTGCTCTGATCCTAGTGGATGAAAAAGCAGGCCTGTTGGCAGACAAGGCCAGGCAAGCTTGCAGGCCTAGGCCTCAAAATGGCCACCAGCCACATGGCCAGGCCCAACAACATCACAAAGGCCACCCCCAAAAAACACACTTCCCCAACTCAATCCAATGCCATCCATGCCCTAAATGATGTCTAAATTCAACAGATCACACAGAAAACACTTGATTAATAAAGCTGTGGCTACCTGCTCTGATCCTAGTGGATGAAAAAGCAGGCCTGTTGGCAGACAAGGCCAGGCAAGCTTGCAGGCCTAGGCCTCAAAATGGCCACCAGCCACATGGCCAGGCCTAACAACATCACAAAGGCCACCCCAAAAAACACACTTCCCCAACTCAATCCAATGCCATCCATGAGCTAAATGATGTCTAAATTCAACAGCTCACACAGAAAACACTTGATTAATAAAGCTGTGGCTACCTGCTCTGATCCTAGTGGATGAAAAAGCAGGCCTGTTGGCAGACAAGGCCAGGCAAGCTTGCAGGCCTAGGCCTCAAAATGGCCACCAGCCACATGGCCAGGCCCAACAACATCACAAAGGCCACCCCCAAAAAACACACTTCCCCAACTCAATCCAATGCCATCCATGCCCTAAATGATGTCTAAATTCAACAGATCACACAGAAAACACTTGATTAATAAAGCTGTGGCTACCTGCTCTGATCCTAGTGGATGAAAAAGCAGGCCTGTTGGCAGACAAGGCCAGGCAAGCTTGCAGGCCTAGGCCTCAAAATGGCCACCAGCCACATGGCCAGGCCTAACAACATCACAAAGGCCACCCCAAAAAACACACTTCCCCAACTCAATCCAATGCCATCCATGAGCTAAATGATGTCTAAATTCAACAGATCACACAGAAAACACTTGATTAATAAAGCTGTGGCTACCTGCTCTGATCCTAGTGGATGAAAAAGCAGGCCTGTTGGCAGACAAGGCCAGGCAAGCTTGCAGGCCTAGGCCTCAAAATGGCCACCAGCCACATGGCCAGGCCCAACAACATCACAAAGGCCACCCCAAAAAACACACTTCCCCAACTCAATCCAATGCCATCCATGCCCTAAATGATGTCTAAATTCAACAGATCACACAGACAACACTTGATTAATAAAGCTGTGGCTACCTGCTCTGATCCTAGTGGATGAAAAAGCAGGCCTGTTGGCAGACAAGGCCAGGCAAGCTTGCAGGCCTAGGCCTCAAAATGGCCACCGGCCACATGGCCAGGCCCAACAACATCACAAAGGCCACCCCAAACAACACACTTCCCCAACTCAATCCAATGCCATCCATGCCCTAAATGATGTCTAAATTCAACAGATCACACAGAAAACACTTGATTAATAAAGCTGTGGCTACCTGCTCTGATCCTAGTGGATGAAAAAGCAGGCCTGTTGGCAGACAAGGCCAGGCAAGCTTGCAGGCCTAGGCCTCAAAATGGCCACCAGCCACATGGCCAGGCCCAACAACATCACAAAGGCCACCCCAAAAAACACACTTCCCCAACTCAATCCAATGCCATCCATGCCCTAAATGATGTCTAAATTCAACAGATCACACAGACAACACTTGATTAATAAAGCTGTGGCTACCTGCTCTGATCCTAGTGGATGAAAAAGCAGGCCTGTTGGCAGACAAGGCCAGGCAAGCTTGCAGGCCTAGGCCTCAAAATGGCCACCGGCCACATGGCCAGGCCCAACAACATCACAAAGGCCACCCCAAACAACACACTTCCCCAACTCAATCCAATGCCATCCATGCCCTAAATGATGTCTAAATTCAACAGATCACACAGAAAACACTTGATTAATAAAGCTGTGGCTACCTGCTCTGATCCTAGTGGATGAAAAAGCAGGCCTGTTGGCAGACAAGGCCAGGCAAGCTTGCAGTCCTAGGCCTCAAAATGGCCACCAGCCACATGGCCAGGCCCAACAACATCACAAAGGCCACCCCAAAAAACAGACTTCCCCAACTCAATCCAATGCCGTCCATGCCCTAAATGATGTCTAAATTCAACAGATCACACAGAAAACACTTGATTAATAAAGCTGTGGCTACCTGCTCTGATCCTAGTGGATGAAAAAGCAGGCCTGTTGGCAGACAAGGCCAGGCAAGCTTGCAGGCCTAGGCCTCAAAATGGCCACCAGCCACATGGCCAGGCCCAACAACATCACAAAGGCCACCCCCAAAAAACACACTTCCCCAACTCAATCCAATGCCATCCATGCCCTAAATGATGTCTAAATTCAACAGATCACACAGAAAACACTTGATTAATAAAGCTGTGGCTACCTGCTCTGATCCTAGTGGATGAAAAAGCAGGCCTGTTGGCAGACAAGGCCAGGCAAGCTTGCAGGCCTAGGCCTCAAAATGGCCACCAGCCACATGGCCAGGCCCAACAACATCACAAAGGCCACCCCCAAACAACACACTTCCCTAACTCAATCCAATGCCATCCATGCCCTAAATGATGTCTAAATTCAACAGATCACACAGAAAACACTTGATTAATAAAGCTGTGGCTACCTGCTCTGATCCTAGTGGATGAAAAAGCAGGCCTGTTGGCAGACAAGGCCAGGCAAGCTTGCAGGCCTAGGCCTCAAAATGGCCACCAGCCACATGGCCAGGCCCAAAAACATCACAAAGGCCACCCCCAAAAAACACACTTCCCCAACTCAATCCAATGCCATACATGCCCTAAATGATGTCTAAATTCAACAGATCACACAGAAAACACTTGATTAATAAAGCTGTGGCTACCTGCTCTGATCCTAGTGGATGAAAAAGCAGGCCTGTTGGCAGACAAGGCCAGGCAAGCTTGCAGGCCTAGGCCTCAAAATGGCCACCGGCCACATGGCCAGGCCCAACAACATCACAAAGGCCACCCCAAAAAACACACTTCCCCAACTCAATCCAATGCCATCCATGCCCTAAATGATGTCTAAATTCAACAGATCACACAGAAAACACTTGATTAATAAAGCTGTGGCTACCTGCTCTGATCCTAGTGGATGAAAAAGCAGGCCTGTTGGCAGACAAGGCCAGGCAAGCTTGCAGGCCTAGGCCTCAAAATGGCCACCAGCCACATGGCCAGGCCCAACAACATCACAAAGGCCACCCCAAAAAACACACTTCCCCAACTCAATCCAATGCCGTCCATGCCACTAAATGATGTCTAAATTCAACAGATCACACAGAAATTACTTGATTAATAAAGCTGTGGCTACCTGCTCTGATCCTAGTGGATGAAAAAGCAGGCCTGTTGGCAGACAAGGCCAGGCAAGCTTGCAGGCCTAGGCCTCAAAATGGCCACCAGCCACATGGCCAGGCCCAACAACATCACAAAGGCCACCCCCAAAAAACACACTTCCCCAACTCAATCCAATGCCATCCATGCCCTAAATGATGTCTAAATTCAACAGATCACACAGAAAACACTTGATTAATAAAGCTGTGGCTACCTGCTCTGATCCTAGTGGATGAAAAAGCAGGCCTGTTGGCAGACAAGGCCAGGCAAGCTTGCAGGCCTAGGCCTCAAAATGGCCACCAGCCACATGGCCAGGCCCAACAACATCACAAAGGCCACCCCAAACAACACACTTCCCCAACTCAATCCAATGCCATCCATGCCCTAAATGATGTCTAAATTCAACAGATCACACAGAAAACACTTGATTAATAAAGCTGTGGCTACCCCCTCTGATCCTAGTGGATGAAAAAGCAGGCCTGTTGGCAGACAAGGCCAGGCAAGCTTGCAGTCCTAGGCCTCAAAATGGCCACCAGCCACATGGCCAGGCCCAACAACATCACAAAGGCCACCCCAAAAAACAGACTTCCCCAACTCAATCCAATGCCGTCCATGCCCTAAATGATGTCTAAATTCAATAGATCACACAGAAAACACTTGATTAATAAAGCTGTGGCTACCTGCTCTGATCCTAGTGGATGAAAAAGCAGGCCTGTTGGCAGACAAGGCCAGGCAAGCTTGCAGGCCTAGGCCTCAAAATGGCCACCAGCCACATGGCCAGGCCCAACAACATCACAAAGGCCACCCCCAAAAAACACACTTCCCCAACTCAATCCAATGCCATCCATGCCCTAAATGATGTCTAAATTCAACAGATCACACAGAAAACACTTGATTAATAAAGCTGTGGCTACCTGCTCTGATCCTAGTGGATGAAAAAGCAGGCCTGTTGGCAGACAAGGCCAGGCAAGCTTGCAGGCCTAGGCCTCAAAATGGCCACCAGCCACATGGCCAGGCCCAACAACATCACAAAGGCCACCCCCAAACAACACACTTCCCTAACTCAATCCAATGCCATCCATGCCCTAAATGATGTCTAAATTCAACAGATCACACAGAAAACACTTGATTAATAAAGCTGTGGCTACCTGCTCTGATCCTAGTGGATGAAAAAGCAGGCCTGTTGGCAGACAAGGCCAGGCAAGCTTGCAGGCCTAGGCCTCAAAATGGCCACCAGCCACATGGCCAGGCCCAACAACATCACAAAGGCCACCCCCAAAAAACACACTTCCCCAACTCAATCCAATGCCATCCATGCCCTAAATGATGTCTAAATTCAACAGATCACACAGAAAACACTTGATTAATAAAGCTGTGGCTACCTGCTCTGATCCTAGTGGATGAAAAAGCAGGCCTGTTGGCAGACAAGGCCAGGCAAGCTTGCAGGCCTAGGCCTCAAAATGGCCACCAGCCACATGGCCAGGCCCAACAACATCACAAAGGCCACCCCAAAAAACACACTTCCCCAACTCAATCCAATGCCATCCATGCCCTAAATGAGGTCTAAATTCAACAGATCACACAGAAAACACTTGATTAATAAAGCTGTGGCTACCTGCTCTGATCCTAGTGGATGAAAAAGCAGGCCTGTTGGCAGACAAGGCCAGGCAAGCTTGCAGGCCTAGGCCTCAAAATGTCCACCAGCCACATGGCCAGGCCCAACAACATCACAAAGGCCACCCCCAAAAAACACACTTCCCCAACTCAATCCAATGCCATCCATGCCCTAAATGATGTCTAAATTCAACAGATCACACAGAAAACACTTGATTAATAAAGCTGTGGCTACCTGCTCTGATCCTAGTGGATGAAAAAGCAGGCCTGTTGGCAGACAAGGCCAGGCAAGCTTGCAGGCCTAGGCCTCAAAATGGCCACCGGCCACATGGCCAGGCCCAACAACATCACAAAGGCCACCCCAAAAAACACACTTCCCCAACTCAATCCAATGCCATCCATGCCCTAAATGATGTCTAAATTCAACAGATCACACAGAAAACACTTGATTAATAAAGCTGTGGCTACCTGCTCTGATCCTAGTGGATGAAAAAGCAGGCCTGTTGGCAGACAAGGCCAGGCAAGCTTGCAGGCCTAGGCCTCAAAATGGCCACCAGCCACATGGCCAGGCCCAACAACATCACAAAGGCCACCCCAAAAAACACACTTCCCCAACTCAATCCAATGCCGTCCATGCCACTAAATGATGTCTAAATTCAACAGATCACACAGAAAACACTTGATTAATAAAGCTGTGGCTACCTGCTCTGATCCTAGTGGATGAAAAAGCAGGCCTGTTGGCAGACAAGGCCAGGCAAGCTTGCAGGCCTAGGCCTCAAAATGGCCACCAGCCACATGGCCAGGCCCAACAACATCACAAAGGCCACCCCCAAAAAACACACTTCCCCAACTCAATCCAATGCCATCCATGCCCTAAATGATGTCTAAATTCAACAGATCACACAGAAAACACTTGATTAATAAAGCTGTGGCTACCTGCTCTGATCCTAGTGGATGAAAAAGCAGGCCTGTTGGCAGACAAGGCCAGGCAAGCTTGCAGGCCTAGGCCTCAAAATGGCCACCAGCCACATGGCCAGGCCCAACAACATCACAAAGGCCACCCCAAAAAACAGACTTCCCCAACTCAATCCAATGCCGTCCATGCCCTAAATGATGTCTAAATTCAACAGATCACACAGAAAACACTTGATTAATAAAGCTGTGGCTACCTGCTCTGATCCTAGTGGATGAAAAAGCAGGCCTGTTGGCAGACAAGGCCAGGCAAGCTTGCAGGCCTAGGCCTCAAAATGGCCACCAGCCACATGGCCAGGCCCAACAACATCACAAAGGCCACCCCCAAAAAACACACTTCCCCAACTCAATCCAATGCCATCCATGCCCTAAATGATGTCTAAATTCAACAGATCACACAGAAAACACTTGATTAATAAAGCTGTGGCTACCTGCTCTGATCCTAGTGGATGAAAAAGCAGGCCTGTTGGCAGACAAGGCCAGGCAAGCTTGCAGGCCTAGGCCTCAAAATGGCCACCAGCCACATGGCCAGGCCCAACAACATCACAAAGGCCACCCCCAAAAAACACACTTCCCCAACTCAATCCAATGCCATCCATGCCCTAAATGATGTCTAAATTCAACAGATCACACAGAAAACACTTGATTAATAAAGCTGTGGCTACCTGCTCTGATCCTAGTGGATGAAAAAGCAGGCCTGTTGGCAGACAAGGCCAGGCAAGCTTGCAGGCCTAGGCCTCAAAATGGCCACCAGCCACATGGCCAGGCCCAACAACATCACAAAGGCCACCCCAAAAAACACACTTCCCCAACTCAATCCAATGCCATCCATGCCCTAAATGAGGTCTAAATTCAACAGATCACACAGAAAACACTTGATTAATAAAGCTGTGGCTACCTGCTCTGATCCTAGTGGATGAAAAAGCAGGCCTGTTGGCAGACAAGGCCAGGCAAGCTTGCAGGCCTAGGCCTCAAAATGTCCACCAGCCACATGGCCAGGCCCAACAACATCACAAAGGCCACCCCCAAAAAACACACTTCCCCAACTCAATCCAATGCCATCCATGCCCTAAATGATGTCTAAATTCAACAGATCACACAGAAAACACTTGATTAATAAAGCTGTGGCTACCTGCTCTGATCCTAGTGGATGAAAAAGCAGGCCTGTTGGCAGACAAGGCCAGGCAAGCTTGCAGGCCTAGGCCTCAAAATGGCCACCGGCCACATGGCCAGGCCCAACAACATCACAAAGGCCACCCCAAAAAACACACTTCCCCAACTCAATCCAATGCCATCCATGCCCTAAATGATGTCTAAATTCAACAGATCACACAGAAAACACTTGATTAATAAAGCTGTGGCTACCTGCTCTGATCCTAGTGGATGAAAAAGCAGGCCTGTTGGCAGACAAGGCCAGGCAAGCTTGCAGGCCTAGGCCTCAAAATGGCCACCAGCCACATGGCCAGGCCCAACAACATCACAAAGGCCACCCCAAAAAACACACTTCCCCAACTCAATCCAATGCCGTCCATGCCACTAAATGATGTCTAAATTCAACAGATCACACAGAAAACACTTGATTAATAAAGCTGTGGCTACCTGCTCTGATCCTAGTGGATGAAAAAGCAGGCCTGTTGGCAGACAAGGCCAGGCAAGCTTGCAGGCCTAGGCCTCAAAATGGCCACCAGCCACATGGCCAGGCCCAACAACATCACAAAGGCCACCCCCAAAAAACACACTTCCCCAACTCAATCCAATGCCATCCATGCCCTAAATGATGTCTAAATTCAACAGATCACACAGAAAACACTTGATTAATAAAGCTGTGGCTACCTGCTCTGATCCTAGTGGATGAAAAAGCAGGCCTGTTGGCAGACAAGGCCAGGCAAGCTTGCAGGCCTAGGCCTCAAAATGGCCACCAGCCACATGGCCAGGCCTAACAACATCACAAAGGCCACCCCAAAAAACACACTTCCCCAACTCAATCCAATGCCATCCATGAGCTAAATGATGTCTAAATTCAACAGATCACACAGAAAACACTTGATTAATAAAGCTGTGGCTACCTGCTCTGATCCTAGTGGATGAAAAAGCAGGCCTGTTGGCAGACAAGGCCAGGCAAGCTTGCAGGCCTAGGCCTCAAAATGGCCACCAGCCACATGGCCAGGCCCAACAACATCACAAAGGCCACCCCAAAAAACACACTTCCCCAACTCAATCCAATGCCATCCATGCCCTAAATGATGTCTAAATTCAACAGATCACACAGACAACACTTGATTAATAAAGCTGTGACTACCTGCTCTGATCCTAGTGGATGAAAAAGCAGGCCTGTTGGCAGACAAGGCCAGGCAAGCTTGCAGGCCTAGGCCTCAAAATGGCCACCGGCCACATGGCCAGGCCCAACAACATCACAAAGGCCACCCCAAACAACACACTTCCCCAACTCAATCCAATGCCATCCATGCCCTAAATGATGTCTAAATTCAACAGATCACACAGAAAACACTTGATTAATAAAGCTGTGGCTACCTGCTCTGATCCTAGTGGATGAAAAAGCAGGCCTGTTGGCAGACAAGGCCAGGCAAGCTTGCAGTCCTAGGCCTCAAAATGGCCACCAGCCACATGGCCAGGCCCAACAACATCACAAAGGCCACCCCAAAAAACAGACTTCCCCAACTCAATCCAATGCCGTCCATGCCCTAAATGATGTCTAAATTCAACAGATCACACAGAAAACACTTGATTAATAAAGCTGTGGCTACCTGCTCTGATCCTAGTGGATGAAAAAGCAGGCCTGTTGGCAGACAAGGCCAGGCAAGCTTGCAGGCCTAGGCCTCAAAATGACCACCAGCCACATGGCCAGGCCCAACAACATCACAAAGGCCACCCCCAAAAAACACACTTCCCCAACTCAATCCAATGCCATCCATGCCCTAAATGATGTCTAAATTCAACAGATCACACAGAAAACACTTGATTAATAAAGCTGTGGCTACCTGCTCTGATCCTAGTGGATGAAAAAGCAGGCCTGTTGGCAGACAAGGCCAGGCAAGCTTGCAGGCCTAGGCCTCAAAATGGCCACCAGCCACATGGCCAGGCCCAACAACATCACAAAGGCCACCCCCAAACAACACACTTCCCTAACTCAATCCAATGCCATCCATGCCCTAAATGATGTCTAAATTCAACAGATCACACAGAAAACACTTGATTAATAAAGCTGTGGCTACCTGCTCTGATCCTAGTGGATGAAAAAGCAGGCCTGTTGGCAGACAAGGCCAGGCAAGCTTGCAGGCCTAGGCCTCAAAATGGCCACCAGCCACATGGCCAGGCCCAACAACATCACAAAGGCCACCCCCAAAAAACACACTTCCCCAACTCAATCCAATGCCATCCATGCCCTAAATGATGTCTAAATTCAACAGATCACACAGAAAACACTTGATTAATAAAGCTGTGGCTACCTGCTCTGATCCTAGTGGATGAAAAAGCAGGCCTGTTGGCAGACAAGGCCAGGCAAGCTTGCAGGCCTAGGCCTCAAAATGGCCACCAGCCACATGGCCAGGCCCAACAACATCACAAAGGCCACCCCAAAAAACACACTTCCCCAACTCAATCCAATGCCATCCATGCCCTAAATGAGGTCTAAATTCAACAGATCACACAGAAAACACTTGATTAATAAAGCTGTGGCTACCTGCTCTGATCCTAGTGGATGAAAAAGCAGGCCTGTTGGCAGACAAGGCCAGGCAAGCTTGCAGGCCTAGGCCTCAAAATGTCCACCAGCCACATGGCCAGGCCCAACAACATCACAAAGGCCACCCCCAAAAAACACACTTCCCCAACTCAATCCAATGCCATCCATGCCCTAAATGATGTCTAAATTCAACAGATCACACAGAAAACACTTGATTAATAAAGCTGTGGCTACCTGCTCTGATCCTAGTGGATGAAAAAGCAGGCCTGTTGGCAGACAAGGCCAGGCAAGCTTGCAGGCCTAGGCCTCAAAATGGCCACCGGCCACATGGCCAGGCCCAACAACATCACAAAGGCCACCCCAAAAAACACACTTCCCCAACTCAATCCAATGCCATCCATGCCCTAAATGATGTCTAAATTCAACAGATCACACAGAAAACACTTGATTAATAAAGCTGTGGCTACCTGCTCTGATCCTAGTGGATGAAAAAGCAGGCCTGTTGGCAGACAAGGCCAGGCAAGCTTGCAGGCCTAGGCCTCAAAATGGCCACCAGCCACATGGCCAGGCCCAACAACATCACAAAGGCCACCCCAAAAAACACACTTCCCCAACTCAATCCAATGCCGTCCATGCCACTAAATGATGTCTAAATTCAACAGATCACACAGAAAACACTTGATTAATAAAGCTGTGGCTACCTGCTCTGATCCTAGTGGATGAAAAAGCAGGCCTGTTGGCAGACAAGGCCAGGCAAGCTTGCAGGCCTAGGCCTCAAAATGGCCACCAGCCACATGGCCAGGCCCAACAACATCACAAAGGCCACCCCCAAAAAACACACTTCCCCAACTCAATCCAATGCCATCCATGCCCTAAATGATGTCTAAATTCAACAGATCACACAGAAAACACTTGATTAATAAAGCTGTGGCTACCTGCTCTGATCCTAGTGGATGAAAAAGCAGGCCTGTTGGCAGACAAGGCCAGGCAAGCTTGCAGGCCTAGGCCTCAAAATGGCCACCAGCCACATGGCCAGGCCCAACAACATCACAAAGGCCACCCCAAAAAACACACTTCCCCAACTCAATCCAATGCCATCCATGCCCTAAATGATGTCTAAATTCAACAGATCACACAGACAACACTTGATTAATAAAGCTGTGGCTACCTGCTCTGATCCTAGTGGATGAAAAAGCAGGCCTGTTGGCAGACAAGGCCAGGCAAGCTTGCAGGCCTAGGCCTCAAAATGGCCACCGGCCACATGGCCAGGCCCAACAACATCACAAAGGCCACCCCAAACAACACACTTCCCCAACTCAATCCAATGCCATCCATGCCCTAAATGATGTCTAAATTCAACAGATCACACAGAAAACACTTGATTAATAAAGCTGTGGCTACCTGCTCTGATCCTAGTGGATGAAAAAGCAGGCCTGTTGGCAGACAAGGCCAGGCAAGCTTGCAGTCCTAGGCCTCAAAATGGCCACCAGCCACATGGCCAGGCCCAACAACATCACAAAGGCCACCCCAAAAAACACACTTCCCCAACTCAATCCAATGCCATCCATGCCCTAAATGATGTCTAAATTCAACAGATCACACAGAAAACACTTGATTAATAAAGCTGTGGCTACCTGCTCTGATCCTAGTGGATGAAAAAGCAGGCCTGTTGGCAGACAAGGCCAGGCAAGCTTGCAGGCCTAGGCCTCAAAATGGCCACCGGCCACATGGCCAGGCCCAACAACATCACAAAGGCCACCCCAAAAAACACACTTCCCCAACTCAATCCAATGCCATCCATGCCCTAAATGATGTCTAAATTCAACAGATCACACAGAAAACACTTGATTAATGAAGCTGTGGCTACCTGCTCTGATCCTAGTGGATGAAAAAGCAGGCCTGTTGGCATACAAGGCCAGGCAAGCTTGCAGGCCTAGGCCTCAAAATGGCCACCAGCCACATGGCCAGGCCCAATAACATCACAAAGGCCACCCCAAAAAACACACTTCCCCAACTCAATCCAATGCCATCCATGCCCTAAATGATGTCTAAATTCAACAGATCACACAGAAAACACTTGATTAATAAAGCTGTGGCTACCTGCTCTGATCCTAGTGGATGAAAAAGCAGGCCTGTTGGCAGACAAGGCCAGGCAAGCTTGCAGGCCTAGGCCTCAAAATGGCCACCAGCCACATGGCCAGGCCCAACAACATCACAAAGGCCACCCCCAAACAACACACTTCCCTAACTCAATCCAATGCCATCCATGCCCTAAATGATGTCTAAATTCAACAGATCACACAGAAAACACTTGATTAATAAAGCTGTGGCTACCTGCTCTGATCCTAGTGGATGAAAAAGCAGGCCTGTTGGCAGACAAGGCCAGGCAAGCTTGCAGGCCTAGGCCTCAAAATGGCCACCAGCCACATGGCCAGGCCCAACAACATCACAAAGGCCACCCCCAAAAAACACACTTCCCCAACTCAATCCAATGCCATCCATGCCCTAAATGATGTCTAAATTCAACAGATCACACAGAAAACACTTGATTAATAAAGCTGTGGCTACCTGCTCTGATCCTAGTGGATGAAAAAGCAGGCCTGTTGGCAGACAAGGCCAGGCAAGCTTGCAGGCCTAGGCCTCAAAATGGCCACCAGCCACATGGCCAGGCCCAACAACATCACAAAGGCCACCCCAAAAAACACACTTCCCCAACTCAATCCAATGCCATCCATGCCCTAAATGAGGTCTAAATTCAACAGATCACACAGAAAACACTTGTTTAATAAAGCTGTGGCTACCTGCTCTGATCCTAGTGGATGAAAAAGCAGGCCTGTTGGCAGACAAGGCCAGGCAAGCTTGCAGGCCTAGGCCTCAAAATGTCCACCAGCCACATGGCCAGGCCCAACAACATCACAAAGGCCACCCCCAAAAAACACACTTCCCCAACTCAATCCAATGCCATCCATGCCCTAAATGATGTCTAAATTCAACAGATCACACAGACAACACTTGATTAATAAAGCTGTGGCTACCTGCTCTGATCCTAGTGGATGAAAAAGCAGGCCTGTTGGCAGACAAGGCCAGGCAAGCTTGCAGGCCTAGGCCTCAAAATGGCCACCGGCCACATGGCCAGGCCCAACAACATCACAAAGGCCACCCCAAAAAACACACTTCCCCAACTCAATCCAATGCCATCCATGCCCTAAATGATGTCTAAATTCAACAGATCACACAGAAAACACTTGATTAATAAAGCTGTGGCTACCTGCTCTGATCCTAGTGGATGAAAAAGCAGGCCTGTTGGCAGACAAGGCCAGGCAAGCTTGCAGGCCTAGGCCTCAAAATGGCCACCAGCCACATGGCCAGGCCCAACAACATCACAAAGGCCACCCCAAAAAACACACTTCCCCAACTCAATCCAATGCCGTCCATGCCACTAAATGATGTCTAAATTCAACAGATCACACAGAAAACACTTGATTAATAAAGCTGTGGCTACCTGCTCTGATCCTAGTGGATGAAAAAGCAGGCCTGTTGGCAGACAAGGCCAGGCAAGCTTGCAGGCCTAGGCCTCAAAATGGCCACCAGCCACACGGCCAGGCCCAACAACATCACAAAGGCCACCCCAAAAAACACATTTCCCCAACTCAATCCAATGCCATCCATGCCCTAAATGATGTCTAAATTCAACAGATCACACAGACAACACTTGATTAATAAAGCTGTGGCTACCTGCTCTGATCCTAGTGGATGAAAAAGCAGGCCTGTTGGCAGACAAGGCCAGGCAAGCTTGCAGGCCTAGGCCTCAAAATGGCCACCGGCCACATGGCCAGGCCCAACAACATCACAAAGGCCACCCCAAAAAACACACTTCCCCAACTCAATCCAATGCCATCCATGCCCTAAATGATGTCTAAATTCAACAGATCACACAGAAAACACTTGATTAATAAAGCTGTGGCTACCTGCTCTGATCCTAGTGGATGAAAAAGCAGGCCTGTTGGCAGACAAGGCCAGGCAAGCTTGCAGGCCTAGGCCTCAAAATGGCCACCAGCCACATGGCCAGGCCCAACAACATCACAAAGGCCACCCCAAAAAACACACTTCCCCAACTCAATCCAATGCCGTCCATGCCACTAAATGATGTCTAAATTCAACAGATCACACAGAAAACACTTGATTAATAAAGCTGTGGCTACCTGCTCTGATCCCAGTGGATGAAAAAGCAGGCCTGTTGGCAGACAAGGCCAGGCAAGCTTGCAGGCCTAGGCCTCAAAATGGCCACCAGCCACATGGCCAGGCCCAACAACATCACAAAGGCCACCCCAAAAAACACACTTCCCCAACTCAATCCAATGCCATCCATGCCCTAAATGATGTCTAAATTCAACAGATCACACAGAAAACACTTGATTAATAAAGCTGTGGCTACCTGCTCTGATCCTAGTGGATGAAAAAGCAGGCCTGTTGGCAGACAAGGCCAGGCAAGCTTGCAGGCCTAGGCCTCAAAATGGCCACCAGCCACATGGCCAGGCCCAACAACATCACAAAGGCCACCCCAAAAAACACACTTCCCCAACTCAATCCAATGCCATCCATGCCCTAAATGATGTCTAAATTCAACAGATCACACAGAAAACACTTGATTAATAAAGCTGTGGCTACCTGCTCTGATCCTAGTGGATGAAAAAGCAGGCCTGTTGGCAGACAAGGCCAGGCAAGCTTGCAGGCCTAGGCCTCAAAATGGCCACGAGCCACATGGCCAGGCCCAACAACATCACAAAGGCCACCCCAAAAAACACACTTCCCCAACTCAATCCAATGCCATCCATGCCCTA
This sequence comes from Triturus cristatus, assembly GCF_964204655.1. Classification (NCBI taxonomy): domain Eukaryota; kingdom Metazoa; phylum Chordata; class Amphibia; order Caudata; family Salamandridae; genus Triturus; species Triturus cristatus. Next base: position 174,588 of record NW_028188362.1, read on the forward strand.
AATGATGTCTAAATTCAACAGATCACACAGAAAACACTTGATTAATAAAGCTGTGGCTACCTGCTCTGATCCTAGTGGATGAAAAAGCAGGCCTGTTGGCAGACAAGGCCAGGCAAGCTTGCAGGCCTAGGCCTCAAAATGGCCACCAGCCACATGGCCAGGCCCAACAACATCACAAAGGCCACCCCCAAAAAACACACTTCCCCAACTCAATCCAATGCCATCCATGCCCTAAATGATGTCTAAATTCAACAGATCACACAGAAAACACTTGATTAATAAAGCTGTGGCTACCTGCTCTGATCCTAGTGGATGAAAAAGCAGGCCTGTTGGCAGACAAGGCCAGGCAAGATTGCAGGCCTAGGCCTCAAAATGGCCACTAGCCATATGGCCAGGCCCAACAACATCACAAAGGCCACCCCCAAAAAACACACTTCCCCAACTCAATCCAATGCCATCCATGCCCTAAATGATGTCTAAATTCAACAGATCACACAGAAAACACTTGATTAATAAAGCTGTGGCTACCTGCTCTGATCCTAGTGGATGAAAAAGCAGGCCTGTTGGCAGACAAGGCCAGGCAAGCTTGCAGGCCTAGGCCTCAAAATGGCCACCAGCCACATGGCCAGGCCCAACAACATCACAAAGGCCACCCCAAAAAACACACTTCCCCAATTCAATCCAATGCCATCCATGCCCTAAATGATGTCTAAATTCAACAGATCACACAGAAAACACTTGATTAATAAAGCTGTGGCTACCTGCTCTGATCCTAGTGGATGAAAAAGCAGGCCTGTTGGCAGACAAGGCCAGGCAAGCTTGCAGGCCTAGGCCTCAAAATGGCCACCAGCCACATGGCCAGTCCCAACAACATCACAAAGGCCACCCCAAAAAACACACTTCCCCAACTCAATCCAATGCCATCCATGCCCTAAATGATGTCTAAATTCAACAGATCACACAGAAAACACTTGATTAATAAAGCTGTGGCTACCTGCTCTGATCCTAGTGGATGAAAAAGCAGGCCTGTTGGCAGACAAGGCCAGGCAAGCTTGCAGGCCTAGGCCTCAAAATGGCCACGAGCCACATGGCCAGGCCCAACAACATCACAAAGGCCACCCCAAAAAACACACTTCCCCAACTCAATCCAATGCCATCCATGCCCTAAATGATGTCTAAATTCAACAGATCACACAGAAAACACTTGATTAATAAAGCTGTGGCTACCTGCTCTGATCCTAGTGGATGAAAAAGCAGGCCTGTTGGCAGACAAGGCCAGGCAAGCTTGCAGGCCTAGGCCTCAAAATGGCCACCAGCCACATGGCCAGGCCCAACAACATCACAAAGGCCACCCCCAAAAAACACACTTCCCCAACTCAATCCAATGCCATCCATGCCCTAAATGATGTCTAAATTCAACAGATCACACAGAAAACACTTGATTAATAAAGCTGTGGCTACCTGCTCTGATCCTAGTGGATGAAAAAGCAGGCCTGTTGGCAGACAAGGCCAGGCAAGCTTGCAGGCCTAGGCCTCAAAATGGCCACCAGCCACATGGCCAGGCCCAACAACATCACAAAGGCCACCCCAAAAAACACACTTCCCCAATTCAATCCAATGCCATCCATGCCCTAAATGATGTCTAAATTCAACAGATCACACAGAAAACAATTGATTAATAAAGCTGTGGCTACCTGCTCTGATCCTAGTGGATGAAAAAGCAGGCCTGTTGGCAGACAAGGCCAGGCAAGCTTGCAGGCCTAGGCCTCAAAATGGCCACCAGCCACATGGCCAGGCCCAACAACATCACAAAGGCCACCCCCAAAAAACACACTTCCCCAACTCAATCCAATGTTATCCATGCCCTAAATGATGTCTAAATTCAGCAGATCACACAGAAAACACTTGATTAATAAAGCTGTGGATACCTGCTCCAATCCTAGTGGATGAAAAAGCAGGCCTGTTGGCAGACAAGGCCAGGCAAGCTTGCAGGCCTAGGCCTCAAAATGGCCACCAGCCACATGGCCAGGCCCAACAACATCACAAAGGCCACCCCCAAAAAACACACTTCCCCTACTCAATCCAATGCCATCCATGCCCTAAATGATGTCTAAATTCAACAGATCACACAGAAAACACTTGATTAATAAAGCTGTGGCTACCTGCTCTGATCCTAGTGGATGAAAAAGCAGGCCTGTTGGCAGACAAGGCCAGGCAAGATTGCAGGCCTAGGCCTCAAAATGGCCACCAGCCACATGGCCAGGCCCCACAACATCACAAAGGCCACCCCCAAAAAACACACTTCCCCAACTCAATCCAATGCCATCCATGCCCTAAATGATGTCTAAATTCAACAGATCACACAGAAAACACTTGATTAATAAAGCTGTGGCTACCTGCTCTGATCCTAGTGGATGAAAAAGCAGGCCTGTTGGCAGACAAGGCCAGGCAAGCTTGCAGGCCTAGGCCTCAAAATGGCCACCAGCCACATGGCCAGGCCCAACAACATCACAAAGGCCACCCCCAAAAAACACACTTCCCTAACTCAATCCAATGCCATCCATGCCCTAAATGATGTCTAAATTCAACAGATCACACAGAAAACACTTGATTAATAAAGCTGTGGCTACCTGCTCTGATCCTAGTGGATGAAAAAGCAGGCCTGTTGGCAGACAAGGCCAGGCAAGATTGCAGGCCTAGGCCTCAAAATGGCCACCAGCCACATGGCCAGGCCCAACAACATCACAAAGGCCACCCCAAAAAAACACACTTCCCCAACTCAATCCAATGCCATCCGTGCCCTAAATGATGTATAAATTCAACAGATCACACAGAAAACACTTGATTAATAAAGCTGTGGCTACCTGCTCTGATCCTAGTGGATGAAAAAGCAGGCCTGTTGGCAGACAAGGCCAGGCAAGCTTGCAGGCCTAGGCCTCAAAATGGCCACCAGCCACATGGCCAGGCCCAACAACATCACAAAGGCCACCCCAAAAAACACACTTCCCCAACTCAATCCAATGCCATCCATGCCCTAAATGATGTCTAAATTCAACAGATCACACAGAAAACACTTCATTAATAAAGCTGTGGCTACCTGCTCTGATCCTAGTGGATGAAAAAGCAGGCCTGTTGGCAGACAAGGCCAGGCAAGCTTGCAGGCCTAGGCCTCAAAATGGCCACCGGCCACATGGCCAGGCCCAACAACATCACAAAGGCCACCCCAAAAAACACACTTCCCCAACTCAATCCAATGCCATCCATGCCCTAAATGATGTCTAAATTCAACAGATCACACAGAAAACACTTGATTAATAAAGCTGTGGCTACCTGCTCTGGTCCTAGTGGATGAAAAAGCAGGCCTGTTGGCAGACAAGGCCAGGCAAGCTTGCAGGCCTAGGCCTCAAAATGGCCACCAGCCACATGGCCAGGCCCAACAACATCACAAAGGCCACCCCAAAAAACACACTTCCCCAACTCAATCCAATGCCATCCATGCCCTAAATGATGTCTAAATTCAACAGATCACACAGACAACACTTGATTAATAAAGCTGTGGCTACCTGCTCTGATCCTAGTGGATGAAAAAGCAGGCCTGTTGGCAGACAAGGCCAGGCAAGCTTGCAGGCCTAGGCCTCAAAATGGCCACCGGCCACATGGCCAGGCCCAACAACATCACAAAGGCCACCCCAAACAACACACTTCCCCAACTCAAACCAATGCCATCCATGTCCTAAATGATGTCTAAATTCAACAGATCACACAGAAAACACTTGATTAATAAAGCTGTGGCTACCTGCTCTGATCCTAGTGGATGAAAAAGCAGGCCTGTTGGCAGACAAGGCCAGGCAAGCTTGCAGGCCTAGGCCTCAAAATGGCCACCGGCCACATGGCCAGGCCCAACAACATCACAAAGGCCACCCCAAAAAACACACTTCCCCAACTCAATCCAATGCCATCCATGCCCTAAATGATGTCTAAATTCAACAGATCACACAGAAAACACTTGATTAATAAAGCTGTGGCTACCTGCTCTGATCCTAGTGGATGAAAAAGCAGGCCTGTTGGCAGACAAGGCCAGGCAAGCTTGCAGGCCTAGGCCTCAAAATGGCCACCAGCCACATGGCCAGGCCCAACAACATCACAAAGGCCACCCCAAAAAACACACTTCCCCAACTCAATCCAATGCCGTCCATGCCACTAAATGATGTCTAAATTCAACAGATCACACAGAAAACACTTGATTAATAAAGCTGTGGCTACCTGCTCTGATCCTAGTGGATGCAAAAGCAGGCCTGTTGGCAGACAAGGCCAGGCAAGCTTGCAGGCCTAGGCCTCAAAATGGCCACCAGCCACATGGCCAGGCCCAACAACATCACAAAGGCCACCCCCAAAAAACACACTTCCCCAACTCAATCCAATGCCATCCATGCCCTAAATGATGTCTAAATTCAACAGATCACACAGAAAACACTTGATTAATAAAGCTGTGGCTACCTGCTCTGATCCTAGTGGATGAAAAAGCAGGCCTGTTGGCAGACAAGGCCAGGCAAGCTTGCAGGCCTAGGCCTCAAAATGGCCACCAGCCACATGGCCAGGCCCAACAACATCACAAAGGCCACCCCCAAAAAACACACTTCCCCAACTCAATCCAATGCCATCCATGACCTAAATGATGTCTAAATTGAACAGATCACACAGAAAACACTTGATTAATAAAGCTGTGGCTACCTGCTCTGATCCTAGTGGATGAAAAAGCAGGCCTGTTGGCAGACAAGGCCAGGCAAGCTTGCAGGCCTAGGCCTCAAAATGGCCACCAGCCACATGGCCAGGCCCAACAACATCACAAAGTCCACCCCAAAAAACACACTTCCCCAACTCAATCCAATGCCATCCATGCCCTAAATGATGTCTAAATTCAACAGATCACACAGACAACACTTGATTAATAAAGCTGTGGCTACCTGCTCTGCTCCTAGTGGATGAAAAAGCAGGCCTGTTGGCAGACAAGGCCAGGCAAGCTTGCAGGCCTAGGCCTCAAAATGGCCACCGGCCACATGGCCAGGCCCAACAACATCACAAAGGCCACCCCAAACAACACACTTCCCCAACTCAATCCAATGCCATCCATGCCCTAAATGATGTCTAAATTCAACAGATCACACAGAAAACACTTGATTAATAAAGCTGTGGCTACCTGCTTTGATCCTAGTGGATGAAAAAGCAGGCCTGTTGGCAGACAAGGCCAGGCAAGCTTGCAGTCCTAGGCCTCAAAATGGCCACCAGCCACATGGCCAGGCCCAACAACATCACAAAGGCCACCCCAAAAAACACACTTCCCCAACTCAATCCAATGCCATCCATGCCCTAAATGATGTCTAAATTCAACAGATCACACAGAAAACACTTGATTAATAAAGCTGTGGCTACCTGCTCTGATCCTAGTGGATGAAAAAGCAGGCCTGTTGGCAGACAAGGCCAGGCAAGCTTGCAGGCCTAGGCCTCAAAATGGCCACCGGCCACATGGCCAGGCCCAACAACATCACAAAGGCCACCCCAAAAAACACACTTCCCCAACTCAATCCAATGCCATCCATGCCCTAAATGATGTCTAAATTCAACAGATCACACAGAAAACACTTGATTAATGAAGCTGTGGCTACCTGCTCTGATCCTAGTGGATGAAAAAGCAGGCCTGTTGGCATACAAGGCCAGGCAAGCTTGCAGGCCTAGGCCTCAAAATGGCCACCAGCCACATGGCCAGGCCCAACAACATCACAAAGGCCACCCCAAAAAACACACTTCCCCAACTCAATCCAATGCCGTCCATGCCACTAAATGATGTCTAAATTCAACAGATCACACAGAAAACACTTGATTAATAAAGCTGTGGCTACCTGCTCTGATCCTAGTGGATGAAAAAGCAGGCCTGTTGGCAGACAAGGCCAGGCAAGCTTGCAGGCCTAGGCCTCAAAATGGCCACCAGCCACATGGCCAGGCCCAACAACATCACAAAGGCCACCCCCAAAAAACACACTTCCCCAACTCAATCCAATGCCATCCATGCCCTAAATGATGTCTAAATTCAACAGATCACACAGAAAACACTTGATTAATAAAGCTGTGGCTACCTGCTCTGATCCTAGTGGATGAAAAAGCAGGCCTGTTGGCAGACAAGGCCAGGCAAGCTTGCAGGCCTAGGCCTCAAAATGGCCACCAGCCACATGGCCAGGCCTAACAACATCACAAAGGCCACCCCAAAAAACACACTTCCCCAACTCAATCCAATGCCATCCATGACCTAAATGATGTCTAAATTCAACAGATCACGCAGAAAACACTTGATTAATAAAGCTGTGGCTACCTGCTCTGATCCTAGTGGATGAAAAAGCAGGCCTGTTGGCAGACAAGGCCAGGCAAGCTTGCAGGCCTAGGCCTCAAAATGGCCACCAGCCACATGGCCAGGCCCAACAACATCACAAAGGCCACCCCAAAAAACACACTTCCCCAACTCAATCCAATGCCATCCATGCCCTAAATGATGTCTAAATTCAACAGATCACACAGACAACACTTGATTAATAAAGCTGTGGCTACCTGCTCTGATCCTAGTGGATGAAAAAGCAGGCCTGTTGGCAGACAAGGCCAGGCAAGCTTGCAGGCCTAGGCCTCAAAATGGCCACCGGCCACATGGCCAGGCCCAACAACATCACAAAGGCCACCCCAAACAACACACTTCCCCAACTCAATCCAATGCCATCCATGCCCTAAATGATGTCTAAATTCAACAGATCACACAGAAAACACTTGATTAATAAAGCTGTGGCTACCTGCTCTGATCCTAGTGGATGAAAAAGCAGGCCTGTTGGCAGACAAGGCCAGGCAAGCTTGCAGTCCTAGGCCTCAAAATGGCCACCAGCCACATGGCCAGGCCCAACAACATCACAAAGGCCACCCCAAAAAACAGACTTCCCCAACTCAATCCAATGCCGTCCATGCCCTAAATGATGTCTAAATTCAACAGATCACACAGATAACACTTGATTAATAAAGCTGTGGCTACCTGCTCTGATCCTAGTGGATGAAAAAGCAGGCCTGTTGGCAGACAAGGCCAGGCAAGCTTGCAGGCCTAGGCCTCAAAATGGCCACCAGCCACATGGCCAGGCCCAACAACATCACAAAGGCCACCCCCAAACAACACACTTCCCTAACTCAATCCAATGCCATCCATGCCCTAAATGATGTCTAAATTCAACAGATCACACAGAAAACACTTGATTAATAAAGCTGTGGCTACCTGCTCTGATCCTAGTGGATGAAAAAGCAGGCCTGTTGGCAGACAAGGCCAGGCAAGCTTGCAGGCCTAGGCCTCAAAATGGCCACCAGCCACATGGCCAGGCCCAACAACATCACAAAGGCCACCCCCAAAAAACACACTTCCCCAACTCAATCCAATGCCATCCATGCCCTAAATGATGTCTAAATTCAACAGATCACACAGAAAACACTTGATTAATAAAGCTGTGGCTACCTGCTCTGATCCTAGTGGATGAAAAATCAGGCCTGTTGGCAGACAAGGCCAGGCAAGCTTGCAGGCCTAGGCCTCAAAATGGCCACCAGCCACATGGCCAGGCCCAACAACATCACAAAGGCCACCCCAAAAAACACACTTCCCCAACTCAATCCAATGCCATCCATGCCCTAAATGAGGTCTAAATTCAACAGATCACACAGAAAACACTTGATTAATAAAGCTGTGGCTACCTGCTCTGATCCTAGTGGATGAAAAAGCAGGCCTGTTGGCAGACAAGGCCAGGCAAGCTTGCAGGCCTAGGCCTCAAAATGTCCACCAGCCACATGGCCAGGCCCAACAACATCACAAAGGCCACCCCCAAAAAACACACTTCCCCAACTCAATCCAATGCCATCCATGCCCTAAATGATGTCTAAATTCAACAGATCACACAGAAAACACTTGATTAATAAAGCTGTGGCTACCTGCTCTGATCCTAGTGGATGAAAAAGCAGGCCTGTTGGCAGACAAGGCCAGGCAAGCTTGCAGGCCTAGGCCTCAAAATGGCCACCGGCCACATGGCCAGGCCCAACAACATCACAAAGGCCACCCCAAAAAACACACTTCCCCAACTCAATCCAATGCCATCCATGCCCTAAATGATGTCTAAATTCAACAGATCACACAGAAAACACTTGATTAATAAAGCTGTGGCTACCTGCTCTGATCCTAGTGGATGAAAAAGCAGGCCTGTTGGCAGACAAGGCCAGGCAAGCTTGCAGGCCTAGGCCTCAAAATGGCCACCAGCCACATGGCCAGGCCCAACAACATCACAAAGGCCACCCCAAAAAACACACTTCCCCAACTCAATCCAATGCCGTCCATGCCACTAAATGATGTCTAAATTCAACAGATCACACAGAAAACACTTGATTAATAAAGCTGTGGCTACCTGATCTGATCCTAGTGGATGAAAAAGCAGGCCTGTTGGCAGACAAGGCCAGGCAAGCTTGCAGGCCTAGGCCTCAAAATGGCCACCAGCCACATGGCCAGGCCCAACAACATCACAAAGGCCACCCCCAAAAAACACACTTCCCCAACTCAATCCAATGCCATCCATGCCCTAAATGATGTCTAAATTCAACAGATCACACAGAAAACACTTGATTAATAAAGCTGTGGCTACCTGCTCTGATCCTAGTGGATGAAAAAGCAGGCCTGTTGGCAGACAAGGCCAGGCAAGCTTGCAGGCCTAGGCCTCAAAATGGCCACCAGCCACATGGCCAGGCCCAACAACATCACAAAGGCCACCCCCAAAAAACACACTTCCCCAACTCAATCCAATGCCATCCATGACCTAAATGATGTCTAAATTCAACAGATCACACAGAAAACACTTGATTAATAAAGCTGTGGCTACCTGCTCTGATCCTAGTGGATGAAAAAGCAGGCCTGTTGGCAGTCAAGGCCAGGCAAGCTTGCAGGCCTAGGCCTCAAAATGGCCACCAGCCACATGGCCAGGCCCAACAACATCACAAAGGCCACCCCAAAAAACACACTTCCCCAACTCAATCCAATGCCATCAATGCCCTAAATGATGTCTAAATTCAACAGATCACACAGACAACACTTGATTAATAAAGCTGTGGCTACCTGCTCTGATCCTAGTGGATGAAAAAGCAGGCCTGTTGGCAGACAAGGCCAGGCAAGCTTGCAGGCCTAGGCCTCAAAATGGCCACCGGCCACATGGCCAGGCCCAACAACATCACAAAGGCCACCCCAAACAACACACTTCCCCAACTCAATCCAATGCCATCCATGCCCTAAATGATGTCTAAATTCAACAGATCACACAGAAAACACTTGATTAATAAAGCTGTGGCTACCTGCTCTGATCCTAGTGGATGAAAAAGCAGGCCTGTTGGCAGACAAGGCCAGGCAAGCTTGCAGTCCTAGGCCTCAAAATGGCCACCAGCCACATGGCCAGGCCCAACAACATCACAAAGGCCACCCCCAAAAAACACACTTCCCCAACTCAATCCAATGCCATCCATGACCTAAATGATGTCTAAATTCAACAGATCACACAGAAAACACTTGATTAATAAAGCTGTGGCTACCTGCTCTGATCCTAGTGGATGAAAAAGCAGGCCTGTTGGCAGTCAAGGCCAGGCAAGCTTGCAGGCCTAGGCCTCAAAATGGCCACCAGCCACATGGCCAGGCCCAACAACATCACAAAGGCCACCCCAAAAAACACACTTCCCCAACTCAATCCAATGCCATCCATGCCCTAAATGATGTCTAAATTCAACAGATCACACAGACAACACTTGATTAATAAAGCTGTGGCTACCTGCTCTGATCCTAGTGGATGAAAAAGCAGGCCTGTTGGCAGACAAGGCCAGGCAAGCTTGCAGGCCTAGGCCTCAAAATGGCCACCGGCCACATGGCCAGGCCCAACAACATCACAAAGGCCACCCCAAACAACACACTTCCCCAACTCAATCCAATGCCATCCATGCCCTAAATGATGTCTAAATTCAACAGATCACACAGAAAACACTTGATTAATAAAGCTGTGGCTACCTGCTCTGATCCTAGTGGATGAAAAAGCAGGCCTGTTGGCAGACAAGGCCAGGCAAGCTTGCAGTCCTAGGCCTCAAAACGGCCACCAGCCACATGGCCAGGCCCAACAACATCACAAAGGCCACCCCAAAAAACACACTTCCCCAACTCAATCCAATGCCATCCATGCCCTAAATGATGTCTAAATTCAACAGATCACACAGAAAACACTTGATTAATAAAGCTGTGGCTACCTGCTCTGATCCTAGTGGATGAAAAAGCAGGCCTGTTGGCAGACAAGGCCAGGCAAGCTTGCAGGCCTAGGCCTCAAAATGGCCACCGGCCACATGGCCAGGCCCAACAACATCACAAAGGCCACCCCAAAAAACACACTTCCCCAACTCAATCCAATGCCATCCATGCCCTAAATGATGTCTAAATTCAACAGATCACACAGAAAACACTTGATTAATGAAGCTGTGGCTACCTGCTCTGATCCTAGTGGATGAAAAAGCAGGCCTGTTGGCATACAAGGCCAGGCAAGCTTGCAGGCCTAGGCCTCAAAATGGCCACCAGCCACATGGCCAGGCCCAATAACATCACAAAGGCCACCCCAAAAAACACACTTCCCCAACTCAATCCAATGCCATCCATGCCCTAAATGATGTCTAAATTCAACAGATCACACAGAAAACACTTGATTAATAAAGCTGTGGCTACCTGCTCTGATCCTAGTGGATGAAAAAGCAGGCCTGTTGGCAGACAAGGCCAGGCAAGCTTGCAGGCCTAGGCCTCAAAATGGCCACCAGCCACATGGCCAGGCCCAACAACATCACAAAGGCCACCCCAAAAAACACACTTCCCCAACTCAATCCAATGCCATCCATGCCCTAAATGAGGTCTAAATTCAACAGATCACACAGAAAACACTTGATTAATAAAGCTGTGGCTACCTGCTCTGATCCTAGTGGACGAAAAAGCAGGCCTGTTGGCAGACAAGGCCAGGCAAGCTTGCAGGCCTAGGCCTCAAAATGTCCACCAGCCACATGGCCAGGCCCAACAACATCACAAAGGCCACCCCCAAAAAACACACTTCCCCAACTCAATCCAATGCCATCCATGCCCTAAATGATGTCTAAATTCAACAGATCACACAGAAAACACTTGATTAATAAAGCTGTGGCTACCTGCTCTGATCCTAGTGGATGAAAAAGCAGGCCTGTTGGCAGACAAGGCCAGGCAAGCTTGCAGGCCTAGGCCTCAAAATGGCCACCGGCCACATGGCCAGGCCCAACAACATCACAAAGGCCTCCCCAAAAAACACACTTCCCCAACTCAATCCAATGCCATCCATGCCCTAAATGATGTCTAAATTCAACAGATCACACAGAAAACACTTGATTAATAAAGCTGTGGCTACCTGCTCTGATCCTAGTGGATGAAAAAGCAGGCCTGTTGGCAGACAAGGCCAGGCAAGCTTGCAGGCCTAGGCCTCAAAATGGCCACCAGCCACATGGCCAGGCCCAACAACATCACAAAGGCCACCCCAAAAAACACACTTCCCCAACTCAATCCAATGCCGTCCATGCCACTAAATGATGTCTAAATTCAACAGATCACACAGAAAACACTTGATTAATAAAGCTGTGGCTACCTGCTCTGATCCTAGTGGATGAAAAAGCAGGCCTGTTGGCAGACAAGGCCAGGCAAGCTTGCAGGCCTAGGCCTCAAAATGGCCACCAGCCACATGGCCAGGCCCAACAACATCACAAAGGCCACCCCCAAAAAACACACTTCCCCAACTCAATCCAATGCCATCCATGCCCTAAATGATGTCTAAATTCAACAGATCACACAGAAAACACTTGATTAATAAAGCTGTGGCTACCTGCTCTGATCCTAGTGGAAGAAAAAGCAGGCCTGTTGGCAGACAAGGCCAGGCAAGCTTGCAGGCCTAGGCCTCAAAATGGCCACCAGCCACATGGCCAGGCCCAACAACATCACAAAGGCCACCCCCAAAAAACACACTTCCCCAACTCAATCCAATGCCATCCATGACCTAAATGATGTCTAAATTCAACAGATCACACAGAAAACACTTGATTAATAAAGCTGTGGCTACCTGCTCTGATCCTAGTGGATGAAAAAGCAGGCCTGTTGGCAGTCAAGGCCAGGCAAGCTTGCAGGCCTAGGCCTCAAAATGGCCACCAGCCACATGGCCAGGCCCAACAACATCACAAAGGCCACCCCAAAAAACACACTTCCCCAACTCAATCCAATGCCATCCATGCCCTAAATGATGTCTAAATTCAACAGATCACACAGACAACACTTGATTAATAAAGCTGTGGCTACCTGCTCTGATCCTAGTGGATGAAAAAGCAGGCCTGTTGGCAGACAAGGTCAGGCAAGCTTGCAGGCCTAGGCCTCAAAATGGCCACCGGCCACATGGCCAGGCCCAACAACATCACAAAGGCCACCCCAAACAACACACTTCCCCAACTCAATCCAATGCCATCCATGCCCTAAATGATGTCTAAATTCAACAGATCACACAGAAAACACTTGATTAATAAAGCTGTGGCTACCTGCTCTGATCCTAGTGGATGAAAAAGCAGGCCTGTTGGCAGACAAGGCCAGGCAAGCTTGCAGTCCTAGGCCTCAAAATGGCCACCAGCCACATGGCCAGGCCCAACAACATCACAAAGGCCACCCCAAAAAACACACTTCCCCAACTCAATCCAATGCCATCCATGCCCTAAATGATGTCTAAATTCAACAGATCACACAGAAAACACTTGATTAATAAAGCTGTGGCTACCTGCTCTGATCCTAGTGGATGAAAAAGCAGGCCTGTTGGCAGACAAGGCCAGGCAAGCTTGCAGGCCTAGGCCTCAAAATGGCCACCGGCCACATGGCCAGGCCCAACAACATCACAAAGGCCACCCCAAAAAACACACTTCCCCAACTCAATCCAATGCCATCCATGCCCTAAATGATGTCTAAATTCAACAGATCACACAGAAAACACTTGATTAATGAAGCTGTGGCTACCTGCTCTGATCCTAGTGGATGAAAAAGCAGGCCTGTTGGCATACAAGGCCAGGCAAGCTTGCAGGCCTAGGCCTCAAAATGGCCACCAGCCACATGGCCAGGCCCAATAACATCACAAAGGCCACCCCAAAAAACACACTTCCCCAACTCAATCCAATGCCGTCCATGCCACTAAATGATGTCTAAATTCAACAGATCACACAGAAAACACTTGATTAATAAAGCTGTGGCTACCTGCTCTGATCCTAGTGGATGAAAAAGCAGGCCTGTTGGCAGACAAGGCCAGGCAAGCTTGCAGGCCTAGGCCTCAAAATGGCCACCAGCCACATGGCCAGGCCCAACAACATCACAAAGGCCACCCCCAAAAAACACACTTCCCCAACTCAATCCAATGCCATCCATGCCCTAAATGATGTCTAAATTCAACAGATCACACAGAAAACACTTGATTAATAAAGCTGTGGCTACCTGCTCTGATCCTAGTGGATGAAAAAGCAGGCCTGTTGGCAGACAAGGCCAGGCAAGCTTGCAGGCCTAGGCCTCAAAATGGCCACCAGCCACATGGCCAGGCCTAACAACATCACAAAGGCCACCCCAAAAAACACACTTCCCCAACTCAATCCAATGCCATCCATGACCTAAATGATGTCTAAATTCAACAGATCACACAGAAAACACTTGATTAATAAAGCTGTGGCTACCTGCTCTGATCCCAGTGGATGAAAAAGCAGGCCTGTTGGCAGACAAGGCCAGGCAAGCTTGCAGGCCTAGGCCTCAAAATGGCCACCAGCCACATGGCCAGGCCCAACAACATCACAAAGGCCACCCCAAAAAACACTCTTCCCCAACTCAATCCAATGCCATCCATGCCCTAAATGATGTCTAAATTCAACAGATCACACAGACAACACTTGATTAATAAAGCTGTGGCTACCTGCTCTGATCCTAGTGGATGAAAAAGCAGGCCTGTTGGCAGACAAGGCCAGGCAAGCTTGCAGGCCTAGGCCTCAAAATGGCCACCGGCCACATGGCCAGGCCCAACAACATCACAAAGGCCACCCCAAACAACACACTTCCCCAACTCAATCCAATGCCATCCATGCCCTAAATGATGTCTAAATTCAACAGATCACACAGAAAACACTTGATTAATAAAGCTGTGGCTACCTGCTCTGATCCTAGTGGATGAAAAAGCAGGCCTGTTGGCAGACAAGGCCAGGCAAGCTTGCAGTCCTAGGCCTCAAAATGGCCACCAGCCACATGGCCAGGCCCAACAACATCACAAAGGCCACCCCAAAAAACAGACTTCCCCAACTCAATCCAATGCCGTCCATGCCCTAAATGATGTCTAAATTCAACAGATCACACAGAAAACACTTGATTAATAAAGCTGTGGCTACCTGCTCTGATCCTAGTAGATGAAAAAGCAGGCCTGTTGGCAGACAAGGCCAGGCAAGCTTGCAGGCCTAGGCCTCAAAATGGCCACCAGCCACATGGCCAGGCCCAACAACATCACAAAGGCCACCCCCAAACAACACACTTCCCTAACTCAATCCAATGCCATCCATGCCCTAAATGATGTCTAAATTCAACAGATCACACAGAAAACACTTGATTAATAAAGCTGTGGCTACCTGCTCTGATCCTAGTGGATGAAAAAGCAGGCCTGTTGGCAGACAAGGCCAGGCAAGCTTGCAGGCCTAGGCCTCAAAATGGCCACCAGCCACATGGCCAGGCCCAACAACATCACAAAGGCCACCCCCAAAAAACACACTTCCCCAACTCAATCCAATGCCATCCATGCCCTAAATGATGTCTAAATTCAACAGATCACACAGAAAACACTTGATTAATAAAGCTGTGGCTACCTGCTCTGATCCTAGTGGATGAAAAAGCAGGCCTGTTGGCAGACAAGGCCAGGCAAGCTTGCAGGCCTAGGCCTCAAAATGGCCACCGGCCACATGGCCAGGCCCAACAACATCACAAAGGCCACCCCAAAAAACACACTTCCCCAACTCAATCCAATGCCATCCATGCCCTAAATGATGTCTAAATTCAACAGATCACACAGAAAACACTTGATTAATGAAGCTGTGGCTACCTGCTCTGATCCTAGTGGATGAAAAAGCAGGCCTGTTGGCATACAAGGCCAGGCAAGCTTGCAGGCCTAGGCCTCAAAATGGCCACCAGCCACATGGCCAGGCCCAATAACATCACAAAGGCCACCCCAAAAAACACACTTCCCCAACTCAATCCAATGCCGTCCATGCCACTAAATGATGTCTAAATTCAACAGATCACACAGAAAACACTTGATTAATAAAGCTGTGGCTACCTGCTCTGATCCTAGTGGATGAAAAAGCAGGCCTGTTGGCAGACAAGGCCAGGCAAGCTTGCAGGCCTAGGCCTCAAAATGGCCACCAGCCACATGGCCAGGCCCAACAACATCACAAAGGCCACCCCCAAAAAACACACTTCCCCAACTCAATCCAATGCCATCCATGCCCTAAATGATGTCTAAATTCAACAGATCACACAGAAAACACTTGATTAATAAAGCTGTGGCTACCTGCTCTGATCCTAGTGGATGAAAAAGCAGGCCTGTTGGCAGACAAGGCCAGGCAAGCTTGCAGGCCTAGGCCTCAAAATGGCCACCAGCCACATGGCCAGGCCTAACAACATCACAAAGGCCACCCCAAAAAACACACTTCCCCAACTCAATCCAATGCCATCCATGACCTAAATGATGTCTAAATTCAACAGATCACACAGAAAACACTTGATTAATAAAGCTGTGGCTACCTGCTCTGATCCCAGTGGATGAAAAAGCAGGCCTGTTGGCAGACAAGGCCAGGCAAGCTTGCAGGCCTAGGCCTCAAAATGGCCACCAGCCACATGGCCAGGCCCAACAACATCACAAAGGCCACCCCAAAAAACACTCTTCCCCAACTCAATCCAATGCCATCCATGCCCTAAATGATGTCTAAATTCAACAGATCACACAGACAACACTTGATTAATAAAGCTGTGGCTACCTGCTCTGATCCTAGTGGATGAAAAAGCAGGCCTGTTGGCAGACAAGGCCAGGCAAGCTTGCAGGCCTAGGCCTCAAAATGGCCACCGGCCACATGGCCAGGCCCAACAACATCACAAAGGCCACCCCAAACAACACACTTCCCCAACTCAATCCAATGCCATCCATGCCCTAAATGATGTCTAAATTCAACAGATCACACAGAAAACACTTGATTAATAAAGCTGTGGCTACCTGCTCTGATCCTAGTGGATGAAAAAGCAGGCCTGTTGGCAGACAAGGCCAGGCAAGCTTGCAGTCCTAGGCCTCAAAATGGCCACCAGCCACATGGCCAGGCCCAACAACATCACAAAGGCCACCCCAAAAAACAGACTTCCCCAACTCAATCCAATGCCGTCCATGCCCTAAATGATGTCTAAATTCAACAGATCACACAGAAAACACTTGATTAATAAAGCTGTGGCTACCTGCTCTGATCCTAGTAGATGAAAAAGCAGGCCTGTTGGCAGACAAGGCCAGGCAAGCTTGCAGGCCTAGGCCTCAAAATGGCCACCAGCCACATGGCCAGGCCCAACAACATCACAAAGGCCACCCCCAAACAACACACTTCCCTAACTCAATCCAATGCCATCCATGCCCTAAATGATGTCTAAATTCAACAGATCACACAGAAAACACTTGATTAATAAAGCTGTGGCTACCTGCTCTGATCCTAGTGGATGAAAAAGCAGGCCTGTTGGCAGACAAGGCCAGGCAAGCTTGCAGGCCTAGGCCTCAAAATGGCCACCAGCCACATGGCCAGGCCCAACAACATCACAAAGGCCACCCCCAAAAAACACACTTCCCCAACTCAATCCAATGCCATCCATGCCCTAAATGATGTCTAAATTCAACAGATCACACAGAAAACACTTGATTAATAAAGCTGTGGCTACCTGCTCTGATCCTAGTGGATGAAAAAGCAGGCCTGTTGGCAGACAAGGCCAGGCAAGCTTGCAGGCCTAGGCCTCAAAATGGCCACCAGCCACATGGCCAGGCCCAACAACATCACAAAGGCCACCCCCAAAAAACACACTTCCCCAACTCAATCCAATGCCATCCATGCCCTAAATGAGGTCTAAATTCAACAGATCACACAGAAAACACTTGATTAATAAAGCTGTGGCTACCTGCTCTGATCCTAGTGGATGAAAAAGCAGGCCTGTTGGCAGACAAGGCCAGGCAAGCTTGCAGGCCTAGGCCTCAAAATGTCCACCAGCCACATGGCCAGGCCCAACAACATCACAAAGGCCACCCCCAAAAAACACACTTCCCCAACTCAATCCAATGCCATCCATGCCCTAAATGATGTCTAAATTCAACAGATCACACAGAAAACACTTGATTAATAAAGCTGTGGATACCTGCTCCGATCCTAGTGGATGAAAAAGCAGGCCTGTTGGCAGACAAGGCCAGGCAAGCTTGCAGGCCTAGGCCTCAAAATGGCCACCAGCCACATGGCCAGGCCCAGCAACATCACAAAGGCCACCCCCAAAAAACACACTTCCCCAACTCAATCCAATGCCATCCATGCCCTAAATGATGTCTAAATTCAACAGATCACAGAGAAAACACTTGGTTAATAAAGCTATGGCTACCTGCTCCGATCCTAGTGGATGAAAAAGCAGGCCTGTTGGCAGATAAGGCCAGGCAAGCTTGCAGGCCTAGGCCTCAAAATGGCCACCAGCCACATGGCCAGGCCCAGCAACATCACAAAGCCCACCCCCAAAAAACACACTTCCCCTACTCAATCCAATGCCATCCATGCCCTAAATGATGTCTAAATTCAACAGATCACACAGAAAACACTTGATTAATAAAGCTGTGGCTACCTGCTCTGATCCTAGTGGATGAAAAAGCAGGCCTGTTGGCAGACAAGGCCAGGCAAGCTTGCAGGCCTAGGCCTCAAAATGGCCACCAGCCACATGGCCAGGCCCAACAACATCACAAAGGCCACCCCAAAAAACACACTTCCCCAACTCAATCCAATGCCATCCATGCCCTAAATGATGTCTAAATTCAACAGATCACACAGAAAACACTTGATTAATAAAGCTGTGGCTACCTGCTCTGATCCTAGTGGATGAAAAAGCAGGCCTGTTGGCAGACAAGGCCAGGCAAGCTTGCAGGCCTAGGCCTCAAAATGGCCACCAGCCACATGGCCAGGCCCAACAACATCACAAAGGCCACCCCAAAAAACACACTTCCCCAACTCAATACAATGCCATCCATGCCCTAAATGATGTCTAAATTCAACACATCACACAGAAAACACTTGATTAATAAAGCTGTGGCTACCTGCTCTGATCCTAGTGGATGAAAAAGCAGGCCTGTTGGCAGACAAGGCCAGGCAAGCTTGCAGGCCTAGGCCTCAAAATGGCCACCAGCCATATGGCCAGGCCCAACAACATCACAAAGGCCAACCCAAAAAACACACTTCCCCAACTCAATCCAATGCCATCCATGCCCTAAATGATGTCTAAATTCAACAGATCACACAGAAAACACTTGATTA